>NC_142103.1:64016269-64246269 GCF_054644295.1 Miniopterus natalensis
GTAATGATCGTGCCAAAAAGTGTCTGTTACTCCATTGTTTACGCTGTTAGTAGGTGTCTTTCCATTTCGTAATCATAATTGTGGTACGAACGGTGTAGCACATCTGTATTTTGTACACATTTCTAGTTTTGTTCACAATAGTCACTCCAGTTTGGGACAGTACAAAGGAAAATGAAGCACTGAAACTGCACTCTTCTCCACTGTCTTCGCTATTCACATACACGAATGTATTGAATGCCTGTTATGCCATCGAGCAATTCCTGCACTGGCTGTCTGGAAGGTACTCAAATGAACCTTTTGTAATACACAGGTGACTCATTCTGTAAACCTCTCCTGTGAAAAATGGCGCTGTTCCAATATTGGTGTGCTCTTTCCATTCACAAATCTATTGATTTTATGTTATGTTTGTTTGTACACCTATGACATAGTTTTGATTTTCCTGCAGTAGGTATGCTTTATGCTTCAATCAGTGTTTCCTAAACCTCCGTGTATACGACTTGCTAACACTGTCCTGGACTTTGCAAGAGGTTTAAACAATGCAACCCTCTTTCAAGCAGTACGCCTAGACCTTTCCAAATAGAAGTTGCAAGCAGCATACACAAATGCATTGATTTTATGTTATTTCGTAGGCTAATAAACGCATTAGATCACTTTGGGCTATGTCTGAATCTTTGACGTAATTCACAGTTGAATAACCGTGACAAATGCTCATATCGCCTGTGAAGTATTTTAATATAGTGGAATTTATGGAAAAGCATAAACAAATATACCCGGGCCGCCACCACACTATTGCCTGTGTCCATGGGTTCTGCATACATGCATATAAGGTCTTTGGTTCATCCCTTCCCAGCCACCCACCTACCCCCACCTTCCCTCTGAGAATCATCAGCTTGTTCCATGCTTCAGTGTCCCCGGATCTCTTTTGTCCATCAGTTGATTTTGTCCTTCAAGTTCCACATGCGAGTGAAATCAAGCAATACTTGTCTTTCTCCAGCCGGCTTATTTCACTTAGCATAATATTGTCTAAGCCCATCCGTGCTGCCCCCCATGGTATGAGATCCTTCTTCTTTACAGCTGTGTGGTGCTCCACGGTGTAACTGTCCCACAGCCTTTTTATCCACTCATCTGCTGACGGACGCTTGGGCCCTTTCTAGGTTTTAGCTATCGTCACACGCACTACTATGAACAAAGGGGTGCATCTATTCTTTCTGATTATTTTCTTTTAAGACTATATCTTAAGATATATTCCTAGAAGTGAGATCACTGGGTCCAAAGATAGTCCCATTTTAATTTATTCGAGGCGCCTCCAGACTGTTTTCCGTAGCGGCTGCCCAAGTCTGCATTCCCACCGG
This sequence comes from Miniopterus natalensis, assembly GCF_054644295.1. Classification (NCBI taxonomy): domain Eukaryota; kingdom Metazoa; phylum Chordata; class Mammalia; order Chiroptera; family Miniopteridae; genus Miniopterus; species Miniopterus natalensis. The sequence goes on from NC_142103.1 coordinate 64,017,622, forward strand.
CAGTGTACTAAGTAAGGCTCCCCTTTCTCCACATCCTCACGGCACATGTCCTTTGTGGATTTGTTGATGGTAGCCGTTCTTACAGGTGTGAAGTGATACCTCACCGTGGTTTCAATTTGCATTTCTCTGATTAGTGGCGCTGAGCATTTTCTCACATGTCTCTTGGCCATCTATATGTTGTCCTCTCTGCAGAAGTACCTATTAGGTACTTAGCCCGGTTTGTAATTGGATTGTATGAGTTCCCTACGTATTTTGGATATTAACCCTGTATCAGATGTGTGTTTGGCAAATATGTTCTCTCAAACAGTAGTTCCACAACTTACATGTAAGCCTTTGATCCATTTTGAATTTATTTTGGTGTATGGTGTAAGTTGGTGGTCTAGTTCCCTTTTTTTAAAGGTAGTTGTTCAATTTTCCTAGCACCATTTAGTGAAGAGTCTACCTTTACTCCATTGTCCTTTACTCTGGCCTCCTTTGTCAATTACTAACTGACCATAATGCTTTTGGTCTCTTTCTGGGCTCTCTGTTCTATGCCGTTGAGCTACGCATGTCTGTTGTGGTGCCAGTACCAGGCTGTTTTGATTACAGTGGCTTAGTAGTACAGTTTGATATGCGGTAAAGTGATCCCTCCCACTCTGCTCTTTGTTGTCCAGAGGGCTGCTGCTATTTGGGGCCTCTTTTGTTTCCGTATAATGCTTTGGAGTATTTGTTATAGCTCTGTGAAATATGCTGTTGGTATTTTATTCCAAAATGCATTTGAATTTGTAAATTGCGTTGGCGAATATAGACCTTTGAATGCTATTAATTCTTCCAGTCCGGGAACATGGCCTATTCTTCCATTCGTTTAAATCTTCCTCTTTATCAAGGTTGATTTCTAGGTTCATGGCATTGTGGTCTGAGAAGGTGTTTGATAAGATTTTCAGTCTTCAGTGGAGTTTGTATTGCCTCGCCTTGTGCCCTAACATGTAGTCTACTTTTGAAAATGTGCCGCGTGCACTTGAGAAGTTTGTGTCTTCTGCTGCTTTGGGATGAACGGTTCTGTAAATATCAATGAAATCCATTAGATCCAGTGTGTCATTTAAGACCTGTGTTTCCCTGTTGACATTTTGTCTTGATCATCAGTAAAATGATGACAGTGGGGTGTTAAAATATTCCACTATGATTGTCTGCTGTAGATCTCTGCCTTAAAGTCCACGAATGAATTAATCTCTTACATATGTATGCGCTCCTCTATTGGGTGCATGTATATTGATGTGTTATTTCCTCCTGCTGGATTGATTCCTTTATTGTAATGTAGTGACCACTTTTGTCCCTTGTTATGGTCTGTAAGCTTAGATTGTCAGAAACACGTAATGCTAACCTCGTTGTTTATTTCCATTTGCAGGGAATATTTTTTCCCATCCTTTCGTTTTTAGCTTCTGTGAATGTTTTGCTCTCAGGTGGGTCTCTTGCAGAGAGTACGTATTTGGGGCCTGTTGTCTTATCCATTCGGCTACCTCACGTCTTTTGATTGGAGCACTTCTTCAGTTTACATTTAAGGTTACCCTTGAGATCTACTTCATTTAATGCCCTTTCCCCCCTTACGCCACCTCTCAATATTTCCTTATTAAATCGTTTGGATTTGCATGCTCTAGGTATACTTTCTGTTTCAATCAGTGTTTCCAAATCCTCTGCCTGTTCCACTTTCCAACACTGTACATAGCCTTTGCTAGAGGTTTAAACGATGCTAAAGTCATTCCAGGACTACAGCCAAACATGTCCCAGCAGGCGTTGCCAGTAGCCGATACAAATGTATTGATTTGATGTTATTTCAAAGACTAATACCCAGGTTAGCTCACTTTGGACACTTTTGTCTCAGTCTTTGACCTAATTTTACAGTTGAATTACTCTCTGCAGTTCTCATATTGCCAGTGAAGTCTTTTAATTTAATGGAATTTGAAAGGTGAGTATGATCAAACAGTTACCACTTTCTAAGTTTCTCATTCATGACTTTTAGTGTTTCCTTAACACTGAACAAAATCCCACCTGGTCTGAACTGATTTTTAGAATGGTCAGTCAACTTTTACACAGTGAGCTGCAAATATAAACGCTAAAACGCCGCGGTTCCAATACTGGTTAGCCCTTAACACGTCCAAATGGACTGACGTTATGCCTTAGAAAGATAGGGGCATGAATTGGAAAGCGTTTCACTATTCGAAAGAATCCGCAAGAGAGATTTTCTGTCGAGGACTCACTGCTTCTGTGAAGTATCATGTAATGATGTTTACAAAAGGTGCATTTTGTCCCATTGTTTCCATAGATAGCAGGTGTTTCCTTTGGCTATCCTAATTCTGCCAAGCACAGTGTTGTTGCACATCTGTGTTGTGTACATCCTTCACAACGTGTGTTCAGAAACTGAACTCCAGTGTTAAACAGTGCTAGGTAACTTGAAACACTAAAACAACACTCTTCTGAACTGTCATTGAGATTAGCATGTAAAAGTGTACTGAATACATGGTGTGTCATCAAGTATTCATACATGAACTACCTTGGTACGTATTCACAGAAATCTGTGATCATTCACAGGTGAATCAGTCCGCAAAGTGCTAATATCTTCTGCTTAGTCTCATCATGTCAAGCCGTTTCCTGAAAGAACACGTTCAAACACATATTAAGTAGTTTGGATTTTCACGCAGTTGGTAGAGTTTGTGCTTCCATCAGTGTTTCCAAACCCTCTCCTCAAAAAACATTCTAACGCTGTACCCAGACTGTCCTAGAGACTTAAACATTGCAAAACTCATTCAAGCACGAAAATCAAAACTTTCCCAGTAGACCTTGCAAGTAGCCTATCCAAACATATTGATTGCAAGTTAGTTCATAGACTAATACACGCATTACATCACGTTGGACTATGTCTCAATCTTTCCCCTCATTCACAGGTGAATTACTGTGAGGAATGCTCATGTCGCTGGCGAAGTCTTTTAACTGAATGGTATTTAAAGGGGGAGCATGAGCAAACATTCACTTACATTTAGCTTCTTCCTCATTCATGAATTTTAGTTTATGTGTTTAACATGAAACCAAACCATTTTACTTTCATTGATATTTACTTGTTATTGTTCAAGGTGTTACAGATGTCCATTTTTCTCCCCCTTGGCCCATTCCACCCAGCCCACATCACCTCCCCAGTCCCTCATCACACCCTTGTCCGTGCCCTTGGGTGAGTCATATACGGACGGATAGCAATTCTTCAGTTACTCTCTCCCCCTCCACCCACCCGTCGCCCCCCCACCCCACCCGCAATCTGAGACTCTTCGGTCTGATCCATGCTGCCACGTCATTGAATCTATCCTGTCCATCAGCTTATTACGTTCTTTAGATTCCACAGAAAAGTGAGATCATGCGATGTTTGTCTTCCTCTGCCTGGCTCATTTCGTTTTGCCGAATATTTTCCAGTTCTGTCCACACCGTCATTCATGAATTGCAGAGCTTGCTTCAAACTTTGCCAAAATACCGCTTTGTACGAATTCCTTTCAAAATGGTCGGTCAGGTTTTCCACGATGAGCTAGCTGCTCATTGAAACGCTAAAACCAAACAGTTCCAATATTGGTTTTCTATTAACTTTTACTGATGTATAGACGTTATGTCTTTGGAGAGTAGAGGCACTAATTAGAAAGTGTTTCAATGTTTTAAAGCCTACACAAGAGAAGTCCTGTGTCGAGTGCTCATTACTTCTGTGAATTATTATTATTTAATGACCTTTACAAAAGGTGCGTGATACACCGTTGTACACATCGTAGGTGTTTCATTGGGTAATCATAATTGTGCTCCAAACCCTCTTTCACATCTGTGCTGTGTACGACTTTCACGCTGTGTTCCGAATATTCACTTCAGTGTCAGAAGAAATCAATACGAGTCGCAAGTCTTCTACACTGCCTTTCTAGTAGCCTGTACAAATGGATTGAATGCATATTGTGTCATCAAGAGTAATTCGTGCATTATCTCTCGGGAACATATTCCAATAAACTTTTGATAATACACGGGTGAATCACTCTGTAAAAGGCTATCTTCTGTTTCGCGTTACTCGCTAAAGCCATGTAGTATGAGAGCATGTTGGAAAACCGATTACAGAGTTTGGATTTTCATGCGGTAGCTGCTGTTTCTGCGTCAGTGTTTCCAAATCCTCTGTGTATTCAACTTTCTAATGCTGCACGTACATAAGCTTTGCTAACAGTGCAAGCACTGCCAAACTCATTGAGGCGCTAAAACTAGACCTTTCCTTACAGACATTGCAAGGAGCATATACCACATGTATTGATTTTAGGTTGTTACACGGACTAAGAAACACATCACATCACTTTGGAGTAAGCCTTGATCTCTGACGTAATTCAGTTGCATTACTGTGTGAAATGCTCATATGTCCTGTGAACTCTGTTAATATAATGGAATAGACTGGTGAAGTATGCACGAACATTCATTATTTAATTCCATTCTCAATTATGAATTTTAGTGTTTACTTAAAGCTTTGCAAAGTACCGCTTCATAGGAATTGATACTACAATGGCCAGTCAAGCTTTACACACTGGGCGGCCGATTTAAATGCTAAAAGTACACTGTTCCAATATTGGTTTGTTCTTCCCCTTTAGAAATGTATTCATTTTATGTATGTCTTATAAAAATAGAGGCATTATTTGGAGTGTGTTTCGCCATTGGAGGGAATAAGCAAGAGAAGTTCCGTGTCGAGTGAAGTATTCGAATGTAATGATCGTGCCAAAAAGTGTCTGTTACTCCATTGTTTACGCTGTTAGTAGGTGTCTTTCCATTTCGTAATCATAATTGTGGTACGAACGGTGTAGCACATCTGTATTTTGTACACATTTCTAGTTTTGTTCACAATAGTCACTCCAGTTTGGGACAGTACAAAGGAAAATGAAGCACTGAAACTGCACTCTTCTCCACTGTCTTCGCTATTCACATACACGAATGTATTGAATGCCTGTTATGCCATCGAGCAATTCCTGCACTGGCTGTCTGGAAGGTACTCAAATGAACCTTTTGTAATACACAGGTGACTCATTCTGTAAACCTCTCCTGTGAAAAATGGCGCTGTTCCAATATTGGTGTGCTCTTTCCATTCACAAATCTATTGATTTTATGTTATGTTTGTTTGTACACCTATGACATAGTTTTGATTTTCCTGCAGTAGGTATGCTTTATGCTTCAATCAGTGTTTCCTAAACCTCCGTGTATACGACTTGCTAACACTGTCCTGGACTTTGCAAGAGGTTTAAACAATGCAACCCTCTTTCAAGCAGTACGCCTAGACCTTTCCAAATAGAAGTTGCAAGCAGCATACACAAATGCATTGATTTTATGTTATTTCGTAGGCTAATAAACGCATTAGATCACTTTGGGCTATGTCTGAATCTTTGACGTAATTCACAGTTGAATAACCGTGACAAATGCTCATATCGCCTGTGAAGTATTTTAATATAGTGGAATTTATGGAAAAGCATAAACAAATATACCCGGGCCGCCACCACACTATTGCCTGTGTCCATGGGTTCTGCATACATGCATATAAGGTCTTTGGTTCATCCCTTCCCAGCCACCCACCTACCCCCACCTTCCCTCTGAGAATCATCAGCTTGTTCCATGCTTCAGTGTCCCCGGATCTCTTTTGTCCATCAGTTGATTTTGTCCTTCAAGTTCCACATGCGAGTGAAATCAAGCAATACTTGTCTTTCTCCAGCCGGCTTATTTCACTTAGCATAATATTGTCTAAGCCCATCCGTGCTGCCCCCCATGGTATGAGATCCTTCTTCTTTACAGCTGTGTGGTGCTCCACGGTGTAACTGTCCCACAGCCTTTTTATCCACTCATCTGCTGACGGACGCTTGGGCCCTTTCTAGGTTTTAGCTATCGTCACACGCACTACTATGAACAAAGGGGTGCATCTATTCTTTCTGATTATTTTCTTTTAAGACTATATCTTAAGATATATTCCTAGAAGTGAGATCACTGGGTCCAAAGATAGTCCCATTTTAATTTATTCGAGGCGCCTCCAGACTGTTTTCCGTAGCGGCTGCCCAAGTCTGCATTCCCACCGGCAGTGTACTAAGTAAGGCTCCCCTTTCTCCACATCCTCACGGCACATGTCCTTTGTGGATTTGTTGATGGTAGCCGTTCTTACAGGTGTGAAGTGATACCTCACCGTGGTTTCAATTTGCATTTCTCTGATTAGTGGCGCTGAGCATTTTCTCACATGTCTCTTGGCCATCTATATGTTGTCCTCTCTGCAGAAGTACCTATTAGGTACTTAGCCCGGTTTGTAATTGGATTGTATGAGTTCCCTACGTATTTTGGATATTAACCCTGTATCAGATGTGTGTTTGGCAAATATGTTCTCTCAAACAGTAGTTCCACAACTTACATGTAAGCCTTTGATCCATTTTGAATTTATTTTGGTGTATGGTGTAAGTTGGTGGTCTAGTTCCCTTTTTTTAAAGGTAGTTGTTCAATTTTCCTAGCACCATTTAGTGAAGAGTCTACCTTTACTCCATTGTCCTTTACTCTGGCCTCCTTTGTCAATTACTAACTGACCATAATGCTTTTGGTCTCTTTCTGGGCTCTCTGTTCTATGCCGTTGAGCTACGCATGTCTGTTGTGGTGCCAGTACCAGGCTGTTTTGATTACAGTGGCTTAGTAGTACAGTTTGATATGCGGTAAAGTGATCCCTCCCACTCTGCTCTTTGTTGTCCAGAGGGCTGCTGCTATTTGGGGCCTCTTTTGTTTCCGTATAATGCTTTGGAGTATTTGTTATAGCTCTGTGAAATATGCTGTTGGTATTTTATTCCAAAATGCATTTGAATTTGTAAATTGCGTTGGCGAATATAGACCTTTGAATGCTATTAATTCTTCCAGTCCGGGAACATGGCCTATTCTTCCATTCGTTTAAATCTTCCTCTTTATCAAGGTTGATTTCTAGGTTCATGGCATTGTGGTCTGAGAAGGTGTTTGATAAGATTTTCAGTCTTCAGTGGAGTTTGTATTGCCTCGCCTTGTGCCCTAACATGTAGTCTACTTTTGAAAATGTGCCGCGTGCACTTGAGAAGTTTGTGTCTTCTGCTGCTTTGGGATGAACGGTTCTGTAAATATCAATGAAATCCATTAGATCCAGTGTGTCATTTAAGACCTGTGTTTCCCTGTTGACATTTTGTCTTGATCATCAGTAAAATGATGACAGTGGGGTGTTAAAATATTCCACTATGATTGTCTGCTGTAGATCTCTGCCTTAAAGTCCACGAATGAATTAATCTCTTACATATGTATGCGCTCCTCTATTGGGTGCATGTATATTGATGTGTTATTTCCTCCTGCTGGATTGATTCCTTTATTGTAATGTAGTGACCACTTTTGTCCCTTGTTATGGTCTGTAAGCTTAGATTGTCAGAAACACGTAATGCTAACCTCGTTGTTTATTTCCATTTGCAGGGAATATTTTTTCCCATCCTTTCGTTTTTAGCTTCTGTGAATGTTTTGCTCTCAGGTGGGTCTCTTGCAGAGAGTACGTATTTGGGGCCTGTTGTCTTATCCATTCGGCTACCTCACGTCTTTTGATTGGAGCACTTCTTCAGTTTACATTTAAGGTTACCCTTGAGATCTACTTCATTTAATGCCCTTTCCCCCCTTACGCCACCTCTCAATATTTCCTTATTAAATCGTTTGGATTTGCATGCTCTAGGTATACTTTCTGTTTCAATCAGTGTTTCCAAATCCTCTGCCTGTTCCACTTTCCAACACTGTACATAGCCTTTGCTAGAGGTTTAAACGATGCTAAAGTCATTCCAGGACTACAGCCAAACATGTCCCAGCAGGCGTTGCCAGTAGCCGATACAAATGTATTGATTTGATGTTATTTCAAAGACTAATACCCAGGTTAGCTCACTTTGGACACTTTTGTCTCAGTCTTTGACCTAATTTTACAGTTGAATTACTCTCTGCAGTTCTCATATTGCCAGTGAAGTCTTTTAATTTAATGGAATTTGAAAGGTGAGTATGATCAAACAGTTACCACTTTCTAAGTTTCTCATTCATGACTTTTAGTGTTTCCTTAACACTGAACAAAATCCCACCTGGTCTGAACTGATTTTTAGAATGGTCAGTCAACTTTTACACAGTGAGCTGCAAATATAAACGCTAAAACGCCGCGGTTCCAATACTGGTTAGCCCTTAACACGTCCAAATGGACTGACGTTATGCCTTAGAAAGATAGGGGCATGAATTGGAAAGCGTTTCACTATTCGAAAGAATCCGCAAGAGAGATTTTCTGTCGAGGACTCACTGCTTCTGTGAAGTATCATGTAATGATGTTTACAAAAGGTGCATTTTGTCCCATTGTTTCCATAGATAGCAGGTGTTTCCTTTGGCTATCCTAATTCTGCCAAGCACAGTGTTGTTGCACATCTGTGTTGTGTACATCCTTCACAACGTGTGTTCAGAAACTGAACTCCAGTGTTAAACAGTGCTAGGTAACTTGAAACACTAAAACAACACTCTTCTGAACTGTCATTGAGATTAGCATGTAAAAGTGTACTGAATACATGGTGTGTCATCAAGTATTCATACATGAACTACCTTGGTACGTATTCACAGAAATCTGTGATCATTCACAGGTGAATCAGTCCGCAAAGTGCTAATATCTTCTGCTTAGTCTCATCATGTCAAGCCGTTTCCTGAAAGAACACGTTCAAACACATATTAAGTAGTTTGGATTTTCACGCAGTTGATAGAGTTTGTGCTTCCATCAGTGTTTCCAAACCCTCTCCTCAAAAAACATTCTAACGCTGTACCCAGACTGTCCTAGAGACTTAAACATTGCAAAACTCATTCAAGCACGAAAATCAAAACTTTCCCAGTAGACCTTGCAAGTAGCCTATCCAAACATATTGATTGCAAGTTAGTTCATAGACTAATACACGCATTACATCACGTTGGACTATGTCTCAATCTTTCCCCTCATTCACAGGTGAATTACTGTGAGGAATGCTCATGTCGCTGGCGAAGTCTTTTAACTGAATGGTATTTAAAGGGGGAGCATGAGCAAACATTCACTTACATTTAGCTTCTTCCTCATTCATGAATTTTAGTTTATGTGTTTAACATGAAACCAAACCATTTTACTTTCATTGATATTTACTTGTTATTGTTCAAGGTGTTACAGATGTCCATTTTTCTCCCCCTTGGCCCATTCCACCCAGCCCACATCACCTCCCCAGTCCCTCATCACACCCTTGTCCGTGCCCTTGGGTGAGTCATATACGGACGGATAGCAATTCTTCAGTTACTCTCTCCCCCTCCACCCACCCGTCGCCCCCCCACCCCACCCGCAATCTGAGACTCTTCGGTCTGATCCATGCTGCCACGTCATTGAATCTATCCTGTCCATCAGCTTATTACGTTCTTTAGATTCCACAGAAAAGTGAGATCATGCGATGTTTGTCTTCCTCTGCCTGGCTCATTTCGTTTTGCCGAATATTTTCCAGTTCTGTCCACACCGTCATTCATGAATTGCAGAGCTTGCTTCAAACTTTGCCAAAATACCGCTTTGTACGAATTCCTTTCAAAATGGTCGGTCAGGTTTTACACGATGAGCTAGCTGCTCATTGAAACGCTAAAACCAAACAGTTCCAATATTGGTTTTCTATTAACTTTTACTGATGTATAGACGTTATGTCTTTGGAGAGTAGAGGCACTAATTAGAAAGTGTTTCAATATTTTAAAGACTACACAAGAGAAGTCCTGTGTCGAGTGCTCATTATTTCTGTGAATTATTATTATTTAATGACCTTTACAAAAGGTGCGTGATACACCGTTGTACACATCGTAGGTGTTTCATTGGGTAATCATAATTGTGCTCCAAACCCTCTTTCACATCTGTGCTGTGTACGACTTTCACGCTGTGTTCCGAATATTCACTTCAGTGTCAGAAGAAATCAATACGAGTCGCAAGTCTTCTACACTGCCTTTCTAGTAGCCTGTACAAATGGATTGAATGCATATTGTGTCATCAAGAGTAATTCGTGCATTATCTCTCGGGAACATATTCCAATAAACTTTTGATAATACACGGGTGAATCACTCTGTAAAAGGCTATCTTCTGTTTCGCGTTACTCGCTAAAGCCATGTAGTATGAGAGCATGTTGGAAAACCGATTACAGAGTTTGGATTTTCATGCGGTAGCTGCTGTTTCTGCGTCAGTGTTTCCAAATCCTCTGTGTATTCAACTTTCTAATGCTGCACGTACATAAGCTTTGCTAACAGTGCAAGCACTGCCAAACTCATTGAGGCGCTAAAACTAGACCTTTCCTTACAGACATTGCAAGGAGCATATACCACATGTATTGATTTTAGGTTGTTACACGGACTAAGAAACACATCACATCACTTTGGAGTAAGCCTTGATCTCTGACGTAATTCAGTTGCATTACTGTGTGAAATGCTCATATGTCCTGTGAACTCTGTTAATATAATGGAATAGACTGGTGAAGTATGCACGAACATTCATTATTTAATTCCATTCTCAATTATGAATTTTAGTGTTTACTTAAAGCTTTGCAAAGTACCGCTTCATAGGAATTGATACTACAATGGCCAGTCAAGCTTTACACACTGGGCGGCCGATTTAAATGCTAAAAGTACACTGTTCCAATATTGGTTTGTTCTTCCCCTTTAGAAATGTATTCATTTTATGTATGTCTTATAAAAATAGAGGCATTATTTGGAGTGTGTTTCGCCATTGGAGGGAATAAGCAAGAGAAGTTCCGTGTCGAGTGAAGTATTCGAATGTAATGATCGTGCCAAAAAGTGTCTGTTACTCCATTGTTTACGCTGTTAGTAGGTGTCTTTCCATTTCGTAATCATAATTGTGGTACGAACGGTGTAGCACATCTGTATTTTGTACACATTTCTAGTTTTGTTCACAATAGTCACTCCAGTTTGGGACAGTACAAAGGAAAATGAAGCACTGAAACTGCACTCTTCTCCACTGTCTTCGCTATTCACATACACGAATGTATTGAATGCCTGTTATGCCATCGAGCAATTCCTGCACTGGCTGTCTGGAAGGTACTCAAATGAACCTTTTGTAATACACAGGTGACTCATTCTGTAAACCTCTCCTGTGAAAAATGGCGCTGTTCCAATATTGGTGTGCTCTTTCCATTCACAAATCTATTGATTTTATGTTATGTTTGTTTGTACACCTATGACATAGTTTTGATTTTCCTGCAGTAGGTATGCTTTATGCTTCAATCAGTGTTTCCTAAACCTCCGTGTATACGACTTGCTAACACTGTCCTGGACTTTGCAAGAGGTTTAAACAATGCAACCCTCTTTCAAGCAGTACGCCTAGACCTTTCCAAATAGAAGTTGCAAGCAGCATACACAAATGCATTGATTTTATGTTATTTCGTAGGCTAATAAACGCATTAGATCACTTTGGGCTATGTCTGAATCTTTGACGTAATTCACAGTTGAATAACCGTGACAAATGCTCATATCGCCTGTGAAGTATTTTAATATAGTGGAATTTATGGAAAAGCATAAACAAATATACCCGGGCCGCCACCACACTATTGCCTGTGTCCATGGGTTCTGCATACATGCATATAAGGTCTTTGGTTCATCCCTTCCCAGCCACCCACCTACCCCCACCTTCCCTCTGAGAATCATCAGCTTGTTCCATGCTTCAGTGTCCCCGGATCTCTTTTGTCCATCAGTTGATTTTGTCCTTCAAGTTCCACATGCGAGTGAAATCAAGCAATACTTGTCTTTGTCCAGCCGGCTTATTTCACTTAGCATAATATTGTCTAAGCCCATCCGTGCTGCCCCCCATGGTATGAGATCCTTCTTCTTTACAGCTGTGTGGTGCTCCACGGTGTAACTGTCCCACAGCCTTTTTATCCACTCATCTGCTGACGGACGCTTGGGCCCTTTCTAGGTTTTAGCTATCGTCACACGCACTACTATGAACAAAGGGGTGCATCTATTCTTTCTGATTATTTTCTTTTAAGACTATATCTTAAGATATATTCCTAGAAGTGAGATCACTGGGTCCAAAGATAGTCCCATTTTAATTTATTCGAGGCGCCTCCAGACTGTTTTCCGTAGCGGCTGCCCAAGTCTGCATTCCCACCGGCAGTGTACTAAGTAAGGCTCCCCTTTCTCCACATCCTCACGGCACATGTCCTTTGTGGATTTGTTGATGGTAGCCGTTCTTACAGGTGTGAAGTGATACCTCACCGTGGTTTCAATTTGCATTTCTCTGATTAGTGGCGCTGAGCATTTTCTCACATGTCTCTTGGCCATCTATATGTTGTCCTCTCTGCAGAAGTACCTATTAGGTACTTAGCCCGGTTTGTAATTGGATTGTATGAGTTCCCTACGTATTTTGGATATTAACCCTGTATCAGATGTGTGTTTGGCAAATATGTTCTCTCAAACAGTAGTTCCACAACTTACATGTAAGCCTTTGATCCATTTTGAATTTATTTTGGTGTATGGTGTAAGTTGGTGGTCTAGTTCCCTTTTTTTAAAGGTAGTTGTTCAATTTTCCTAGCACCATTTAGTGAAGAGTCTACCTTTACTCCATTGTCCTTTACTCTGGCCTCCTTTGTCAATTACTAACTGACCATAATGCTTTTGGTCTCTTTCTGGGCTCTCTGTTCTATGCCGTTGAGCTACGCATGTCTGTTGTGGTGCCAGTACCAGGCTGTTTTGATTACAGTGGCTTAGTAGTACAGTTTGATATGCGGTAAAGTGATCCCTCCCACTCTGCTCTTTGTTGTCCAGAGGGCTGCTGCTATTTGGGGCCTCTTTTGTTTCCGTATAATGCTTTGGAGTATTTGTTATAGCTCTGTGAAATATGCTGTTGGTATTTTATTCCAAAATGCATTTGAATTTGTAAATTGCGTTGGCGAATATAGACCTTTGAATGCTATTAATTCTTCCAGTCCGGGAACATGGCCTATTCTTCCATTCGTTTAAATCTTCCTCTTTATCAAGGTTGATTTCTAGGTTCATGGCATTGTGGTCTGAGAAGGTGTTTGATAAGATTTTCAGTCTTCAGTGGAGTTTGTATTGCCTCGCCTTGTGCCCTAACATGTAGTCTACTTTTGAAAATGTGCCGCGTGCACTTGAGAAGTTTGTGTCTTCTGCTGCTTTGGGATGAACGGTTCTGTAAATATCAATGAAATCCATTAGATCCAGTGTGTCATTTAAGACCTGTGTTTCCCTGTTGACATTTTGTCTTGATCATCAGTAAAATGATGACAGTGGGGTGTTAAAATATTCCACTATGATTGTCTGCTGTAGATCTCTGCCTTAAAGTCCACGAATGAATTAATCTCTTACATATGTATGCGCTCCTCTATTGGGTGCATGTATATTGATGTGTTATTTCCTCCTGCTGGATTGATTCCTTTATTGTAATGTAGTGACCACTTTTGTCCCTTGTTATGGTCTGTAAGCTTAGATTGTCAGAAACACGTAATGCTAACCTCGTTGTTTATTTCCATTTGCAGGGAATATTTTTTCCCATCCTTTCGTTTTTAGCTTCTGTGAATGTTTTGCTCTCAGGTGGGTCTCTTGCAGAGAGTACGTATTTGGGGCCTGTTGTCTTATCCATTCGGCTACCTCACGTCTTTTGATTGGAGCACTTCTTCAGTTTACATTTAAGGTTACCCTTGAGATCTACTTCATTTAATGCCCTTTCCCCCCTTACGCCACCTCTCAATATTTCCTTATTAAATCGTTTGGATTTGCATGCTCTAGGTATACTTTCTGTTTCAATCAGTGTTTCCAAATCCTCTGCCTGTTCCACTTTCCAACACTGTACATAGCCTTTGCTAGAGGTTTAAACGATGCTAAAGTCATTCCAGGACTACAGCCAAACATGTCCCAGCAGGCGTTGCCAGTAGCCGATACAAATGTATTGATTTGATGTTATTTCAAAGACTAATACCCAGGTTAGCTCACTTTGGACACTTTTGTCTCAGTCTTTGACCTAATTTTACAGTTGAATTACTCTCTGCAGTTCTCATATTGCCAGTGAAGTCTTTTAATTTAATGGAATTTGAAAGGTGAGTATGATCAAACAGTTACCACTTTCTAAGTTTCTCATTCATGACTTTTAGTGTTTCCTTAACACTGAACAAAATCCCACCTGGTCTGAACTGATTTTTAGAATGGTCAGTCAACTTTTACACAGTGAGCTGCAAATATAAACGCTAAAACGCCGCGGTTCCAATACTGGTTAGCCCTTAACACGTCCAAATGGACTGACGTTATGCCTTAGAAAGATAGGGGCATGAATTGGAAAGCGTTTCACTATTCGAAAGAATCCGCAAGAGAGATTTTCTGTCGAGGACTCACTGCTTCTGTGAAGTATCATGTAATGATGTTTACAAAAGGTGCATTTTGTCCCATTGTTTCCATAGATAGCAGGTGTTTCCTTTGGCTATCCTAATTCTGCCAAGCACAGTGTTGTTGCACATCTGTGTTGTGTACATCCTTCACAACGTGTGTTCAGAAACTGAACTCCAGTGTTAAACAGTGCTAGGTAACTTGAAACACTAAAACAACACTCTTCTGAACTGTCATTGAGATTAGCATGTAAAAGTGTACTGAATACATGGTGTGTCATCAAGTATTCATACATGAACTACCTTGGTACGTATTCACAGAAATCTGTGATCATTCACAGGTGAATCAGTCCGCAAAGTGCTAATATCTTCTGCTTAGTCTCATCATGTCAAGCCGTTTCCTGAAAGAACACGTTCAAACACATATTAAGTAGTTTGGATTTTCACGCAGTTGATAGAGTTTGTGCTTCCATCAGTGTTTCCAAACCCTCTCCTCAAAAAACATTCTAACGCTGTACCCAGACTGTCCTAGAGACTTAAACATTGCAAAACTCATTCAAGCACGAAAATCAAAACTTTCCCAGTAGACCTTGCAAGTAGCCTATCCAAACATATTGATTGCAAGTTAGTTCATAGACTAATACACGCATTACATCACGTTGGACTATGTCTCAATCTTTCCCCTCATTCACAGGTGAATTACTGTGAGGAATGCTCATGTCGCTGGCGAAGTCTTTTAACTGAATGGTATTTAAAGGGGGAGCATGAGCAAACATTCACTTACATTTAGCTTCTTCCTCATTCATGAATTTTAGTTTATGTGTTTAACATGAAACCAAACCATTTTACTTTCATTGATATTTACTTGTTATTGTTCAAGGTGTTACAGATGTCCATTTTTCTCCCCCTTGGCCCATTCCACCCAGCCCACATCACCTCCCCAGTCCCTCATCACACCCTTGTCCGTGCCCTTGGGTGAGTCATATACGGACGGATAGCAATTCTTCAGTTACTCTCTCCCCCTCCACCCACCCGTCGCCCCCCCACCCCACCCGCAATCTGAGACTCTTCGGTCTGATCCATGCTGCCACGTCATTGAATCTATCCTGTCCATCAGCTTATTACGTTCTTTAGATTCCACAGAAAAGTGAGATCATGCGATGTTTGTCTTCCTCTGCCTGGCTCATTTCGTTTTGCCGAATATTTTCCAGTTCTGTCCACACCGTCATTCATGAATTGCAGAGCTTGCTTCAAACTTTGCCAAAATACCGCTTTGTACGAATTCCTTTCAAAATGGTCGGTCAGGTTTTACACGATGAGCTAGCTGCTCATTGAAACGCTAAAACCAAACAGTTCCAATATTGGTTTTCTATTAACTTTTACTGATGTATAGACGTTATGTCTTTGGAGAGTAGAGGCACTAATTAGAAAGTGTTTCAATATTTTAAAGACTACACAAGAGAAGTCCTGTGTCGAGTGCTCATTATTTCTGTGAATTATTATTATTTAATGACCTTTACAAAAGGTGCGTGATACACCGTTGTACACATCGTAGGTGTTTCATTGGGTAATCATAATTGTGCTCCAAACCCTCTTTCACATCTGTGCTGTGTACGACTTTCACGCTGTGTTCCGAATATTCACTTCAGTGTCAGAAGAAATCAATACGAGTCGCAAGTCTTCTACACTGCCTTTCTAGTAGCCTGTACAAATGGATTGAATGCATATTGTGTCATCAAGAGTAATTCGTGCATTATCTCTCGGGAACATATTCCAATAAACTTTTGATAATACACGGGTGAATCACTCTGTAAAAGGCTATCTTCTGTTTCGCGTTACTCGCTAAAGCCATGTAGTATGAGAGCATGTTGGAAAACCGATTACAGAGTTTGGATTTTCATGCGGTAGCTGCTGTTTCTGCGTCAGTGTTTCCAAATCCTCTGTGTATTCAACTTTCTAATGCTGCACGTACATAAGCTTTGCTAACAGTGCAAGCACTGCCAAACTCATTGAGGCGCTAAAACTAGACCTTTCCTTACAGACATTGCAAGGAGCATATACCACATGTATTGATTTTAGGTTGTTACACGGACTAAGAAACACATCACATCACTTTGGAGTAAGCCTTGATCTCTGACGTAATTCAGTTGCATTACTGTGTGAAATGCTCATATGTCCTGTGAACTCTGTTAATATAATGGAATAGACTGGTGAAGTATGCACGAACATTCATTATTTAATTCCATTCTCAATTATGAATTTTAGTGTTTACTTAAAGCTTTGCAAAGTACCGCTTCATAGGAATTGATACTACAATGGCCAGTCAAGCTTTACACACTGGGCGGCCGATTTAAATGCTAAAAGTACACTGTTCCAATATTGGTTTGTTCTTCCCCTTTAGAAATGTATTCATTTTATGTATGTCTTATAAAAATAGAGGCATTATTTGGAGTGTGTTTCGCCATTGGAGGGAATAAGCAAGAGAAGTTCCGTGTCGAGTGAAGTATTCGAATGTAATGATCGTGCCAAAAAGTGTCTGTTACTCCATTGTTTACGCTGTTAGTAGGTGTCTTTCCATTTCGTAATCATAATTGTGGTACGAACGGTGTAGCACATCTGTATTTTGTACACATTTCTAGTTTTGTTCACAATAGTCACTCCAGTTTGGGACAGTACAAAGGAAAATGAAGCACTGAAACTGCACTCTTCTCCACTGTCTTCGCTATTCACATACACGAATGTATTGAATGCCTGTTATGCCATCGAGCAATTCCTGCACTGGCTGTCTGGAAGGTACTCAAATGAACCTTTTGTAATACACAGGTGACTCATTCTGTAAACCTCTCCTGTGAAAAATGGCGCTGTTCCAATATTGGTGTGCTCTTTCCATTCACAAATCTATTGATTTTATGTTATGTTTGTTTGTACACCTATGACATAGTTTTGATTTTCCTGCAGTAGGTATGCTTTATGCTTCAATCAGTGTTTCCTAAACCTCCGTGTATACGACTTGCTAACACTGTCCTGGACTTTGCAAGAGGTTTAAACAATGCAACCCTCTTTCAAGCAGTACGCCTAGACCTTTCCAAATAGAAGTTGCAAGCAGCATACACAAATGCATTGATTTTATGTTATTTCGTAGGCTAATAAACGCATTAGATCACTTTGGGCTATGTCTGAATCTTTGACGTAATTCACAGTTGAATAACCGTGACAAATGCTCATATCGCCTGTGAAGTATTTTAATATAGTGGAATTTATGGAAAAGCATAAACAAATATACCCGGGCCGCCACCACACTATTGCCTGTGTCCATGGGTTCTGCATACATGCATATAAGGTCTTTGGTTCATCCCTTCCCAGCCACCCACCTACCCCCACCTTCCCTCTGAGAATCATCAGCTTGTTCCATGCTTCAGTGTCCCCGGATCTCTTTTGTCCATCAGTTGATTTTGTCCTTCAAGTTCCACATGCGAGTGAAATCAAGCAATACTTGTCTTTGTCCAGCCGGCTTATTTCACTTAGCATAATATTGTCTAAGCCCATCCGTGCTGCCCCCCATGGTATGAGATCCTTCTTCTTTACAGCTGTGTGGTGCTCCACGGTGTAACTGTCCCACAGCCTTTTTATCCACTCATCTGCTGACGGACGCTTGGGCCCTTTCTAGGTTTTAGCTATCGTCACACGCACTACTATGAACAAAGGGGTGCATCTATTCTTTCTGATTATTTTCTTTTAAGACTATATCTTAAGATATATTCCTAGAAGTGAGATCACTGGGTCCAAAGATAGTCCCATTTTAATTTATTCGAGGCGCCTCCAGACTGTTTTCCGTAGCGGCTGCCCAAGTCTGCATTCCCACCGGCAGTGTACTAAGTAAGGCTCCCCTTTCTCCACATCCTCACGGCACATGTCCTTTGTGGATTTGTTGATGGTAGCCGTTCTTACAGGTGTGAAGTGATACCTCACCGTGGTTTCAATTTGCATTTCTCTGATTAGTGGCGCTGAGCATTTTCTCACATGTCTCTTGGCCATCTATATGTTGTCCTCTCTGCAGAAGTACCTATTAGGTACTTAGCCCGGTTTGTAATTGGATTGTATGAGTTCCCTACGTATTTTGGATATTAACCCTGTATCAGATGTGTGTTTGGCAAATATGTTCTCTCAAACAGTAGTTCCACAACTTACATGTAAGCCTTTGATCCATTTTGAATTTATTTTGGTGTATGGTGTAAGTTGGTGGTCTAGTTCCCTTTTTTTAAAGGTAGTTGTTCAATTTTCCTAGCACCATTTAGTGAAGAGTCTACCTTTACTCCATTGTCCTTTACTCTGGCCTCCTTTGTCAATTACTAACTGACCATAATGCTTTTGGTCTCTTTCTGGGCTCTCTGTTCTATGCCGTTGAGCTACGCATGTCTGTTGTGGTGCCAGTACCAGGCTGTTTTGATTACAGTGGCTTAGTAGTACAGTTTGATATGCGGTAAAGTGATCCCTCCCACTCTGCTCTTTGTTGTCCAGAGGGCTGCTGCTATTTGGGGCCTCTTTTGTTTCCGTATAATGCTTTGGAGTATTTGTTATAGCTCTGTGAAATATGCTGTTGGTATTTTATTCCAAAATGCATTTGAATTTGTAAATTGCGTTGGCGAATATAGACCTTTGAATGCTATTAATTCTTCCAGTCCGGGAACATGGCCTATTCTTCCATTCGTTTAAATCTTCCTCTTTATCAAGGTTGATTTCTAGGTTCATGGCATTGTGGTCTGAGAAGGTGTTTGATAAGATTTTCAGTCTTCAGTGGAGTTTGTATTGCCTCGCCTTGTGCCCTAACATGTAGTCTACTTTTGAAAATGTGCCGCGTGCACTTGAGAAGTTTGTGTCTTCTGCTGCTTTGGGATGAACGGTTCTGTAAATATCAATGAAATCCATTAGATCCAGTGTGTCATTTAAGACCTGTGTTTCCCTGTTGACATTTTGTCTTGATCATCAGTAAAATGATGACAGTGGGGTGTTAAAATATTCCACTATGATTGTCTGCTGTAGATCTCTGCCTTAAAGTCCACGAATGAATTAATCTCTTACATATGTATGCGCTCCTCTATTGGGTGCATGTATATTGATGTGTTATTTCCTCCTGCTGGATTGATTCCTTTATTGTAATGTAGTGACCACTTTTGTCCCTTGTTATGGTCTGTAAGCTTAGATTGTCAGAAACACGTAATGCTAACCTCGTTGTTTATTTCCATTTGCAGGGAATATTTTTTCCCATCCTTTCGTTTTTAGCTTCTGTGAATGTTTTGCTCTCAGGTGGGTCTCTTGCAGAGAGTACGTATTTGGGGCCTGTTGTCTTATCCATTCGGCTACCTCACGTCTTTTGATTGGAGCACTTCTTCAGTTTACATTTAAGGTTACCCTTGAGATCTACTTCATTTAATGCCCTTTCCCCCCTTACGCCACCTCTCAATATTTCCTTATTAAATCGTTTGGATTTGCATGCTCTAGGTATACTTTCTGTTTCAATCAGTGTTTCCAAATCCTCTGCCTGTTCCACTTTCCAACACTGTACATAGCCTTTGCTAGAGGTTTAAACGATGCTAAAGTCATTCCAGGACTACAGCCAAACATGTCCCAGCAGGCGTTGCCAGTAGCCGATACAAATGTATTGATTTGATGTTATTTCAAAGACTAATACCCAGGTTAGCTCACTTTGGACACTTTTGTCTCAGTCTTTGACCTAATTTTACAGTTGAATTACTCTCTGCAGTTCTCATATTGCCAGTGAAGTCTTTTAATTTAATGGAATTTGAAAGGTGAGTATGATCAAACAGTTACCACTTTCTAAGTTTCTCATTCATGACTTTTAGTGTTTCCTTAACACTGAACAAAATCCCACCTGGTCTGAACTGATTTTTAGAATGGTCAGTCAACTTTTACACAGTGAGCTGCAAATATAAACGCTAAAACGCCGCGGTTCCAATACTGGTTAGCCCTTAACACGTCCAAATGGACTGACGTTATGCCTTAGAAAGATAGGGGCATGAATTGGAAAGCGTTTCACTATTCGAAAGAATCCGCAAGAGAAATTTTCTGTCGAGGACTCACTGCTTCTGTGAAGTATCATGTAATGATGTTTACAAAAGGTGCATTTTGTCCCATTGTTTCCATAGATAGCAGGTGTTTCCTTTGGCTATCCTAATTCTGCCAAGCACAGTGTTGTTGCACATCTGTGTTGTGTACATCCTTCACAACGTGTGTTCAGAAACTGAACTCCAGTGTTAAACAGTGCTAGGTAACTTGAAACACTAAAACAACACTCTTCTGAACTGTCATTGAGATTAGCATGTAAAAGTGTACTGAATACATGGTGTGTCATCAAGTATTCATACATGAACTACCTTGGTACGTATTCACAGAAATCTGTGATCATTCACAGGTGAATCAGTCCGCAAAGTGCTAATATCTTCTGCTTAGTCTCATCATGTCAAGCCGTTTCCTGAAAGAACACGTTCAAACACATATTAAGTAGTTTGGATTTTCACGCAGTTGATAGAGTTTGTGCTTCCATCAGTGTTTCCAAACCCTCTCCTCAAAAAACATTCTAACGCTGTACCCAGACTGTCCTAGAGACTTAAACATTGCAAAACTCATTCAAGCACGAAAATCAAAACTTTCCCAGTAGACCTTGCAAGTAGCCTATCCAAACATATTGATTGCAAGTTAGTTCATAGACTAATACACGCATTACATCACGTTGGACTATGTCTCAATCTTTCCCCTCATTCACAGGTGAATTACTGTGAGGAATGCTCATGTCGCTGGCGAAGTCTTTTAACTGAATGGTATTTAAAGGGGGAGCATGAGCAAACATTCACTTACATTTAGCTTCTTCCTCATTCATGAATTTTAGTTTATGTGTTTAACATGAAACCAAACCATTTTACTTTCATTGATATTTACTTGTTATTGTTCAAGGTGTTACAGATGTCCATTTTTCTCCCCCTTGGCCCATTCCACCCAGCCCACATCACCTCCCCAGTCCCTCATCACACCCTTGTCCGTGCCCTTGGGTGAGTCATATACGGACGGATAGCAATTCTTCAGTTACTCTCTCCCCCTCCACCCACCCGTCGCCCCCCCACCCCACCCGCAATCTGAGACTCTTCGGTCTGATCCATGCTGCCACGTCATTGAATCTATCCTGTCCATCAGCTTATTACGTTCTTTAGATTCCACAGAAAAGTGAGATCATGCGATGTTTGTCTTCCTCTGCCTGGCTCATTTCGTTTTGCCGAATATTTTCCAGTTCTGTCCACACCGTCATTCATGAATTGCAGAGCTTGCTTCAAACTTTGCCAAAATACCGCTTTGTACGAATTCCTTTCAAAATGGTCGGTCAGGTTTTACACGATGAGCTAGCTGCTCATTGAAACGCTAAAACCAAACAGTTCCAATATTGGTTTTCTATTAACTTTTACTGATGTATAGACGTTATGTCTTTGGAGAGTAGAGGCACTAATTAGAAAGTGTTTCAATATTTTAAAGACTACACAAGAGAAGTCCTGTGTCGAGTGCTCATTATTTCTGTGAATTATTATTATTTAATGACCTTTACAAAAGGTGCGTGATACACCGTTGTACACATCGTAGGTGTTTCATTGGGTAATCATAATTGTGCTCCAAACCCTCTTTCACATCTGTGCTGTGTACGACTTTCACGCTGTGTTCCGAATATTCACTTCAGTGTCAGAAGAAATCAATACGAGTCGCAAGTCTTCTACACTGCCTTTCTAGTAGCCTGTACAAATGGATTGAATGCATATTGTGTCATCAAGAGTAATTCGTGCATTATCTCTCGGGAACATATTCCAATAAACTTTTGATAATACACGGGTGAATCACTCTGTAAAAGGCTATCTTCTGTTTCGCGTTACTCGCTAAAGCCATGTAGTATGAGAGCATGTTGGAAAACCGATTACAGAGTTTGGATTTTCATGCGGTAGCTGCTGTTTCTGCGTCAGTGTTTCCAAATCCTCTGTGTATTCAACTTTCTAATGCTGCACGTACATAAGCTTTGCTAACAGTGCAAGCACTGCCAAACTCATTGAGGCGCTAAAACTAGACCTTTCCTTACAGACATTGCAAGGAGCATATACCACATGTATTGATTTTAGGTTGTTACACGGACTAAGAAACACATCACATCACTTTGGAGTAAGCCTTGATCTCTGACGTAATTCAGTTGCATTACTGTGTGAAATGCTCATATGTCCTGTGAACTCTGTTAATATAATGGAATAGACTGGTGAAGTATGCACGAACATTCATTATTTAATTCCATTCTCAATTATGAATTTTAGTGTTTACTTAAAGCTTTGCAAAGTACCGCTTCATAGGAATTGATACTACAATGGCCAGTCAAGCTTTACACACTGGGCGGCCGATTTAAATGCTAAAAGTACACTGTTCCAATATTGGTTTGTTCTTCCCCTTTAGAAATGTATTCATTTTATGTATGTCTTATAAAAATAGAGGCATTATTTGGAGTGTGTTTCGCCATTGGAGGGAATAAGCAAGAGAAGTTCCGTGTCGAGTGAAGTATTCGAATGTAATGATCGTGCCAAAAAGTGTCTGTTACTCCATTGTTTACGCTGTTAGTAGGTGTCTTTCCATTTCGTAATCATAATTGTGGTACGAACGGTGTAGCACATCTGTATTTTGTACACATTTCTAGTTTTGTTCACAATAGTCACTCCAGTTTGGGACAGTACAAAGGAAAATGAAGCACTGAAACTGCACTCTTCTCCACTGTCTTCGCTATTCACATACACGAATGTATTGAATGCCTGTTATGCCATCGAGCAATTCCTGCACTGGCTGTCTGGAAGGTACTCAAATGAACCTTTTGTAATACACAGGTGACTCATTCTGTAAACCTCTCCTGTGAAAAATGGCGCTGTTCCAATATTGGTGTGCTCTTTCCATTCACAAATCTATTGATTTTATGTTATGTTTGTTTGTACACCTATGACATAGTTTTGATTTTCCTGCAGTAGGTATGCTTTATGCTTCAATCAGTGTTTCCTAAACCTCCGTGTATACGACTTGCTAACACTGTCCTGGACTTTGCAAGAGGTTTAAACAATGCAACCCTCTTTCAAGCAGTACGCCTAGACCTTTCCAAATAGAAGTTGCAAGCAGCATACACAAATGCATTGATTTTATGTTATTTCGTAGGCTAATAAACGCATTAGATCACTTTGGGCTATGTCTGAATCTTTGACGTAATTCACAGTTGAATAACCGTGACAAATGCTCATATCGCCTGTGAAGTATTTTAATATAGTGGAATTTATGGAAAAGCATAAACAAATATACCCGGGCCGCCACCACACTATTGCCTGTGTCCATGGGTTCTGCATACATGCATATAAGGTCTTTGGTTCATCCCTTCCCAGCCACCCACCTACCCCCACCTTCCCTCTGAGAATCATCAGCTTGTTCCATGCTTCAGTGTCCCCGGATCTCTTTTGTCCATCAGTTGATTTTGTCCTTCAAGTTCCACATGCGAGTGAAATCAAGCAATACTTGTCTTTGTCCAGCCGGCTTATTTCACTTAGCATAATATTGTCTAAGCCCATCCGTGCTGCCCCCCATGGTATGAGATCCTTCTTCTTTACAGCTGTGTGGTGCTCCACGGTGTAACTGTCCCACAGCCTTTTTATCCACTCATCTGCTGACGGACGCTTGGGCCCTTTCTAGGTTTTAGCTATCGTCACACGCACTACTATGAACAAAGGGGTGCATCTATTCTTTCTGATTATTTTCTTTTAAGACTATATCTTAAGATATATTCCTAGAAGTGAGATCACTGGGTCCAAAGATAGTCCCATTTTAATTTATTCGAGGCGCCTCCAGACTGTTTTCCGTAGCGGCTGCCCAAGTCTGCATTCCCACCGGCAGTGTACTAAGTAAGGCTCCCCTTTCTCCACATCCTCACGGCACATGTCCTTTGTGGATTTGTTGATGGTAGCCGTTCTTACAGGTGTGAAGTGATACCTCACCGTGGTTTCAATTTGCATTTCTCTGATTAGTGGCGCTGAGCATTTTCTCACATGTCTCTTGGCCATCTATATGTTGTCCTCTCTGCAGAAGTACCTATTAGGTACTTAGCCCGGTTTGTAATTGGATTGTATGAGTTCCCTACGTATTTTGGATATTAACCCTGTATCAGATGTGTGTTTGGCAAATATGTTCTCTCAAACAGTAGTTCCACAACTTACATGTAAGCCTTTGATCCATTTTGAATTTATTTTGGTGTATGGTGTAAGTTGGTGGTCTAGTTCCCTTTTTTTAAAGGTAGTTGTTCAATTTTCCTAGCACCATTTAGTGAAGAGTCTACCTTTACTCCATTGTCCTTTACTCTGGCCTCCTTTGTCAATTACTAACTGACCATAATGCTTTTGGTCTCTTTCTGGGCTCTCTGTTCTATGCCGTTGAGCTACGCATGTCTGTTGTGGTGCCAGTACCAGGCTGTTTTGATTACAGTGGCTTAGTAGTACAGTTTGATATGCGGTAAAGTGATCCCTCCCACTCTGCTCTTTGTTGTCCAGAGGGCTGCTGCTATTTGGGGCCTCTTTTGTTTCCGTATAATGCTTTGGAGTATTTGTTATAGCTCTGTGAAATATGCTGTTGGTATTTTATTCCAAAATGCATTTGAATTTGTAAATTGCGTTGGCGAATATAGACCTTTGAATGCTATTAATTCTTCCAGTCCGGGAACATGGCCTATTCTTCCATTCGTTTAAATCTTCCTCTTTATCAAGGTTGATTTCTAGGTTCATGGCATTGTGGTCTGAGAAGGTGTTTGATAAGATTTTCAGTCTTCAGTGGAGTTTGTATTGCCTCGCCTTGTGCCCTAACATGTAGTCTACTTTTGAAAATGTGCCGCGTGCACTTGAGAAGTTTGTGTCTTCTGCTGCTTTGGGATGAACGGTTCTGTAAATATCAATGAAATCCATTAGATCCAGTGTGTCATTTAAGACCTGTGTTTCCCTGTTGACATTTTGTCTTGATCATCAGTAAAATGATGACAGTGGGGTGTTAAAATATTCCACTATGATTGTCTGCTGTAGATCTCTGCCTTAAAGTCCACGAATGAATTAATCTCTTACATATGTATGCGCTCCTCTATTGGGTGCATGTATATTGATGTGTTATTTCCTCCTGCTGGATTGATTCCTTTATTGTAATGTAGTGACCACTTTTGTCCCTTGTTATGGTCTGTAAGCTTAGATTGTCAGAAACACGTAATGCTAACCTCGTTGTTTATTTCCATTTGCAGGGAATATTTTTTCCCATCCTTTCGTTTTTAGCTTCTGTGAATGTTTTGCTCTCAGGTGGGTCTCTTGCAGAGAGTACGTATTTGGGGCCTGTTGTCTTATCCATTCGGCTACCTCACGTCTTTTGATTGGAGCACTTCTTCAGTTTACATTTAAGGTTACCCTTGAGATCTACTTCATTTAATGCCCTTTCCCCCCTTACGCCACCTCTCAATATTTCCTTATTAAATCGTTTGGATTTGCATGCTCTAGGTATACTTTCTGTTTCAATCAGTGTTTCCAAATCCTCTGCCTGTTCCACTTTCCAACACTGTACATAGCCTTTGCTAGAGGTTTAAACGATGCTAAAGTCATTCCAGGACTACAGCCAAACATGTCCCAGCAGGCGTTGCCAGTAGCCGATACAAATGTATTGATTTGATGTTATTTCAAAGACTAATACACAGGTTAGCTCACTTTGGACACTTTTGTCTCAGTCTTTGACCTAATTTTACAGTTGAATTACTCTCTGCAGTTCTCATATTGCCAGTGAAGTCTTTTAATTTAATGGAATTTGAAAGGTGAGTATGATCAAACAGTTACCACTTTCTAAGTTTCTCATTCATGACTTTTAGTGTTTCCTTAACACTGAACAAAATCCCACCTGGTCTGAACTGATTTTTAGAATGGTCAGTCAACTTTTACACAGTGAGCTGCAAATATAAACGCTAAAACGCCGCGGTTCCAATACTGGTTAGCCCTTAACACGTCCAAATGGACTGACGTTATGCCTTAGAAAGATAGGGGCATGAATTGGAAAGCGTTTCACTATTCGAAAGAATCCGCAAGAGAGATTTTCTGTCGAGGACTCACTGCTTCTGTGAAGTATCATGTAATGATGTTTACAAAAGGTGCATTTTGTCCCATTGTTTCCATAGATAGCAGGTGTTTCCTTTGGCTATCCTAATTCTGCCAAGCACAGTGTTGTTGCACATCTGTGTTGTGTACATCCTTCACAACGTGTGTTCAGAAACTGAACTCCAGTGTTAAACAGTGCTAGGTAACTTGAAACACTAAAACAACACTCTTCTGAACTGTCATTGAGATTAGCATGTAAAAGTGTACTGAATACATGGTGTGTCATCAAGTATTCATACATGAACTACCTTGGTACGTATTCACAGAAATCTGTGATCATTCACAGGTGAATCAGTCCGCAAAGTGCTAATATCTTCTGCTTAGTCTCATCATGTCAAGCCGTTTCCTGAAAGAACACGTTCAAACACATATTAAGTAGTTTGGATTTTCACGCAGTTGGTAGAGTTTGTGCTTCCATCAGTGTTTCCAAACCCTCTCCTCAAAAAACATTCTAACGCTGTACCCAGACTGTCCTAGAGACTTAAACATTGCAAAACTCATTCAAGCACGAAAATCAAAACTTTCCCAGTAGACCTTGCAAGTAGCCTATCCAAACATATTGATTGCAAGTTAGTTCATAGACTAATACACGCATTACATCACGTTGGACTATGTCTCAATCTTTCCCCTCATTCACAGGTGAATTACTGTGAGGAATGCTCATGTCGCTGGCGAAGTCTTTTAACTGAATGGTATTTAAAGGGGGAGCATGAGCAAACATTCACTTACATTTAGCTTCTTCCTCATTCATGAATTTTAGTTTATGTGTTTAACATGAAACCAAACCATTTTACTTTCATTGATATTTACTTGTTATTGTTCAAGGTGTTACAGATGTCCATTTTTCTCCCCCTTGGCCCATTCCACCCAGCCCACATCACCTCCCCAGTCCCTCATCACACCCTTGTCCGTGCCCTTGGGTGAGTCATATACGGACGGATAGCAATTCTTCAGTTACTCTCTCCCCCTCCACCCACCCGTCGCCCCCCCACCCCACCCGCAATCTGAGACTCTTCGGTCTGATCCATGCTGCCACGTCATTGAATCTATCCTGTCCATCAGCTTATTACGTTCTTTAGATTCCACAGAAAAGTGAGATCATGCGATGTTTGTCTTCCTCTGCCTGGCTCATTTCGTTTTGCCGAATATTTTCCAGTTCTGTCCACACCGTCATTCATGAATTGCAGAGCTTGCTTCAAACTTTGCCAAAATACCGCTTTGTACGAATTCCTTTCAAAATGGTCGGTCAGGTTTTACACGATGAGCTAGCTGCTCATTGAAACGCTAAAACCAAACAGTTCCAATATTGGTTTTCTATTAACTTTTACTGATGTATAGACGTTATGTCTTTGGAGAGTAGAGGCACTAATTAGAAAGTGTTTCAATATTTTAAAGACTACACAAGAGAAGTCCTGTGTCGAGTGCTCATTATTTCTGTGAATTATTATTATTTAATGACCTTTACAAAAGGTGCGTGATACACCGTTGTACACATCGTAGGTGTTTCATTGGGTAATCATAATTGTGCTCCAAACCCTCTTTCACATCTGTGCTGTGTACGACTTTCACGCTGTGTTCCGAATATTCACTTCAGTGTCAGAAGAAATCAATACGAGTCGCAAGTCTTCTACACTGCCTTTCTAGTAGCCTGTACAAATGGATTGAATGCATATTGTGTCATCAAGAGTAATTCGTGCATTATCTCTCGGGAACATATTCCAATAAACTTTTGATAATACACGGGTGAATCACTCTGTAAAAGGCTATCTTCTGTTTCGCGTTACTCGCTAAAGCCATGTAGTATGAGAGCATGTTGGAAAACCGATTACAGAGTTTGGATTTTCATGCGGTAGCTGCTGTTTCTGCGTCAGTGTTTCCAAATCCTCTGTGTATTCAACTTTCTAATGCTGCACGTACATAAGCTTTGCTAACAGTGCAAGCACTGCCAAACTCATTGAGGCGCTAAAACTAGACCTTTCCTTACAGACATTGCAAGGAGCATATACCACATGTATTGATTTTAGGTTGTTACACGGACTAAGAAACACATCACATCACTTTGGAGTAAGCCTTGATCTCTGACGTAATTCAGTTGCATTACTGTGTGAAATGCTCATATGTCCTGTGAACTCTGTTAATATAATGGAATAGACTGGTGAAGTATGCACGAACATTCATTATTTAATTCCATTCTCAATTATGAATTTTAGTGTTTACTTAAAGCTTTGCAAAGTACCGCTTCATAGGAATTGATACTACAATGGCCAGTCAAGCTTTACACACTGGGCGGCCGATTTAAATGCTAAAAGTACACTGTTCCAATATTGGTTTGTTCTTCCCCTTTAGAAATGTATTCATTTTATGTATGTCTTATAAAAATAGAGGCATTATTTGGAGTGTGTTTCGCCATTGGAGGGAATAAGCAAGAGAAGTTCCGTGTCGAGTGAAGTATTCGAATGTAATGATCGTGCCAAAAAGTGTCTGTTACTCCATTGTTTACGCTGTTAGTAGGTGTCTTTCCATTTCGTAATCATAATTGTGGTACGAACGGTGTAGCACATCTGTATTTTGTACACATTTCTAGTTTTGTTCACAATAGTCACTCCAGTTTGGGACAGTACAAAGGAAAATGAAGCACTGAAACTGCACTCTTCTCCACTGTCTTCGCTATTCACATACACGAATGTATTGAATGCCTGTTATGCCATCGAGCAATTCCTGCACTGGCTGTCTGGAAGGTACTCAAATGAACCTTTTGTAATACACAGGTGACTCATTCTGTAAACCTCTCCTGTGAAAAATGGCGCTGTTCCAATATTGGTGTGCTCTTTCCATTCACAAATCTATTGATTTTATGTTATGTTTGTTTGTACACCTATGACATAGTTTTGATTTTCCTGCAGTAGGTATGCTTTATGCTTCAATCAGTGTTTCCTAAACCTCCGTGTATACGACTTGCTAACACTGTCCTGGACTTTGCAAGAGGTTTAAACAATGCAACCCTCTTTCAAGCAGTACGCCTAGACCTTTCCAAATAGAAGTTGCAAGCAGCATACACAAATGCATTGATTTTATGTTATTTCGTAGGCTAATAAACGCATTAGATCACTTTGGGCTATGTCTGAATCTTTGACGTAATTCACAGTTGAATAACCGTGACAAATGCTCATATCGCCTGTGAAGTATTTTAATATAGTGGAATTTATGGAAAAGCATAAACAAATATACCCGGGCCGCCACCACACTATTGCCTGTGTCCATGGGTTCTGCATACATGCATATAAGGTCTTTGGTTCATCCCTTCCCAGCCACCCACCTACCCCCACCTTCCCTCTGAGAATCATCAGCTTGTTCCATGCTTCAGTGTCCCCGGATCTCTTTTGTCCATCAGTTGATTTTGTCCTTCAAGTTCCACATGCGAGTGAAATCAAGCAATACTTGTCTTTGTCCAGCCGGCTTATTTCACTTAGCATAATATTGTCTAAGCCCATCCGTGCTGCCCCCCATGGTATGAGATCCTTCTTCTTTACAGCTGTGTGGTGCTCCACGGTGTAACTGTCCCACAGCCTTTTTATCCACTCATCTGCTGACGGACGCTTGGGCCCTTTCTAGGTTTTAGCTATCGTCACACGCACTACTATGAACAAAGGGGTGCATCTATTCTTTCTGATTATTTTCTTTTAAGACTATATCTTAAGATATATTCCTAGAAGTGAGATCACTGGGTCCAAAGATAGTCCCATTTTAATTTATTCGAGGCGCCTCCAGACTGTTTTCCGTAGCGGCTGCCCAAGTCTGCATTCCCACCGGCAGTGTACTAAGTAAGGCTCCCCTTTCTCCACATCCTCACGGCACATGTCCTTTGTGGATTTGTTGATGGTAGCCGTTCTTACAGGTGTGAAGTGATACCTCACCGTGGTTTCAATTTGCATTTCTCTGATTAGTGGCGCTGAGCATTTTCTCACATGTCTCTTGGCCATCTATATGTTGTCCTCTCTGCAGAAGTACCTATTAGGTACTTAGCCCGGTTTGTAATTGGATTGTATGAGTTCCCTACGTATTTTGGATATTAACCCTGTATCAGATGTGTGTTTGGCAAATATGTTCTCTCAAACAGTAGTTCCACAACTTACATGTAAGCCTTTGATCCATTTTGAATTTATTTTGGTGTATGGTGTAAGTTGGTGGTCTAGTTCCCTTTTTTTAAAGGTAGTTGTTCAATTTTCCTAGCACCATTTAGTGAAGAGTCTACCTTTACTCCATTGTCCTTTACTCTGGCCTCCTTTGTCAATTACTAACTGACCATAATGCTTTTGGTCTCTTTCTGGGCTCTCTGTTCTATGCCGTTGAGCTACGCATGTCTGTTGTGGTGCCAGTACCAGGCTGTTTTGATTACAGTGGCTTAGTAGTACAGTTTGATATGCGGTAAAGTGATCCCTCCCACTCTGCTCTTTGTTGTCCAGAGGGCTGCTGCTATTTGGGGCCTCTTTTGTTTCCGTATAATGCTTTGGAGTATTTGTTATAGCTCTGTGAAATATGCTGTTGGTATTTTATTCCAAAATGCATTTGAATTTGTAAATTGCGTTGGCGAATATAGACCTTTGAATGCTATTAATTCTTCCAGTCCGGGAACATGGCCTATTCTTCCATTCGTTTAAATCTTCCTCTTTATCAAGGTTGATTTCTAGGTTCATGGCATTGTGGTCTGAGAAGGTGTTTGATAAGATTTTCAGTCTTCAGTGGAGTTTGTATTGCCTCGCCTTGTGCCCTAACATGTAGTCTACTTTTGAAAATGTGCCGCGTGCACTTGAGAAGTTTGTGTCTTCTGCTGCTTTGGGATGAACGGTTCTGTAAATATCAATGAAATCCATTAGATCCAGTGTGTCATTTAAGACCTGTGTTTCCCTGTTGACATTTTGTCTTGATCATCAGTAAAATGATGACAGTGGGGTGTTAAAATATTCCACTATGATTGTCTGCTGTAGATCTCTGCCTTAAAGTCCACGAATGAATTAATCTCTTACATATGTATGCGCTCCTCTATTGGGTGCATGTATATTGATGTGTTATTTCCTCCTGCTGGATTGATTCCTTTATTGTAATGTAGTGACCACTTTTGTCCCTTGTTATGGTCTGTAAGCTTAGATTGTCAGAAACACGTAATGCTAACCTCGTTGTTTATTTCCATTTGCAGGGAATATTTTTTCCCATCCTTTCGTTTTTAGCTTCTGTGAATGTTTTGCTCTCAGGTGGGTCTCTTGCAGAGAGTACGTATTTGGGGCCTGTTGTCTTATCCATTCGGCTACCTCACGTCTTTTGATTGGAGCACTTCTTCAGTTTACATTTAAGGTTACCCTTGAGATCTACTTCATTTAATGCCCTTTCCCCCCTTACGCCACCTCTCAATATTTCCTTATTAAATCGTTTGGATTTGCATGCTCTAGGTATACTTTCTGTTTCAATCAGTGTTTCCAAATCCTCTGCCTGTTCCACTTTCCAACACTGTACATAGCCTTTGCTAGAGGTTTAAACGATGCTAAAGTCATTCCAGGACTACAGCCAAACATGTCCCAGCAGGCGTTGCCAGTAGCCGATACAAATGTATTGATTTGATGTTATTTCAAAGACTAATACACAGGTTAGCTCACTTTGGACACTTTTGTCTCAGTCTTTGACCTAATTTTACAGTTGAATTACTCTCTGCAGTTCTCATATTGCCAGTGAAGTCTTTTAATTTAATGGAATTTGAAAGGTGAGTATGATCAAACAGTTACCACTTTCTAAGTTTCTCATTCATGACTTTTAGTGTTTCCTTAACACTGAACAAAATCCCACCTGGTCTGAACTGATTTTTAGAATGGTCAGTCAACTTTTACACAGTGAGCTGCAAATATAAACGCTAAAACGCCGCGGTTCCAATACTGGTTAGCCCTTAACACGTCCAAATGGACTGACGTTATGCCTTAGAAAGATAGGGGCATGAATTGGAAAGCGTTTCACTATTCGAAAGAATCCGCAAGAGAGATTTTCTGTCGAGGACTCACTGCTTCTGTGAAGTATCATGTAATGATGTTTACAAAAGGTGCATTTTGTCCCATTGTTTCCATAGATAGCAGGTGTTTCCTTTGGCTATCCTAATTCTGCCAAGCACAGTGTTGTTGCACATCTGTGTTGTGTACATCCTTCACAACGTGTGTTCAGAAACTGAACTCCAGTGTTAAACAGTGCTAGGTAACTTGAAACACTAAAACAACACTCTTCTGAACTGTCATTGAGATTAGCATGTAAAAGTGTACTGAATACATGGTGTGTCATCAAGTATTCATACATGAACTACCTTGGTACGTATTCACAGAAATCTGTGATCATTCACAGGTGAATCAGTCCGCAAAGTGCTAATATCTTCTGCTTAGTCTCATCATGTCAAGCCGTTTCCTGAAAGAACACGTTCAAACACATATTAAGTAGTTTGGATTTTCACGCAGTTGGTAGAGTTTGTGCTTCCATCAGTGTTTCCAAACCCTCTCCTCAAAAAACATTCTAACGCTGTACCCAGACTGTCCTAGAGACTTAAACATTGCAAAACTCATTCAAGCACGAAAATCAAAACTTTCCCAGTAGACCTTGCAAGTAGCCTATCCAAACATATTGATTGCAAGTTAGTTCATAGACTAATACACGCATTACATCACGTTGGACTATGTCTCAATCTTTCCCCTCATTCACAGGTGAATTACTGTGAGGAATGCTCATGTCGCTGGCGAAGTCTTTTAACTGAATGGTATTTAAAGGGGGAGCATGAGCAAACATTCACTTACATTTAGCTTCTTCCTCATTCATGAATTTTAGTTTATGTGTTTAACATGAAACCAAACCATTTTACTTTCATTGATATTTACTTGTTATTGTTCAAGGTGTTACAGATGTCCATTTTTCTCCCCCTTGGCCCATTCCACCCAGCCCACATCACCTCCCCAGTCCCTCATCACACCCTTGTCCGTGCCCTTGGGTGAGTCATATACGGACGGATAGCAATTCTTCAGTTACTCTCTCCCCCTCCACCCACCCGTCGCCCCCCCACCCCACCCGCAATCTGAGACTCTTCGGTCTGATCCATGCTGCCACGTCATTGAATCTATCCTGTCCATCAGCTTATTACGTTCTTTAGATTCCACAGAAAAGTGAGATCATGCGATGTTTGTCTTCCTCTGCCTGGCTCATTTCGTTTTGCCGAATATTTTCCAGTTCTGTCCACACCGTCATTCATGAATTGCAGAGCTTGCTTCAAACTTTGCCAAAATACCGCTTTGTACGAATTCCTTTCAAAATGGTCGGTCAGGTTTTACACGATGAGCTAGCTGCTCATTGAAACGCTAAAACCAAACAGTTCCAATATTGGTTTTCTATTAACTTTTACTGATGTATAGACGTTATGTCTTTGGAGAGTAGAGGCACTAATTAGAAAGTGTTTCAATATTTTAAAGACTACACAAGAGAAGTCCTGTGTCGAGTGCTCATTATTTCTGTGAATTATTATTATTTAATGACCTTTACAAAAGGTGCGTGATACACCGTTGTACACATCGTAGGTGTTTCATTGGGTAATCATAATTGTGCTCCAAACCCTCTTTCACATCTGTGCTGTGTACGACTTTCACGCTGTGTTCCGAATATTCACTTCAGTGTCAGAAGAAATCAATACGAGTCGCAAGTCTTCTACACTGCCTTTCTAGTAGCCTGTACAAATGGATTGAATGCATATTGTGTCATCAAGAGTAATTCGTGCATTATCTCTCGGGAACATATTCCAATAAACTTTTGATAATACACGGGTGAATCACTCTGTAAAAGGCTATCTTCTGTTTCGCGTTACTCGCTAAAGCCATGTAGTATGAGAGCATGTTGGAAAACCGATTACAGAGTTTGGATTTTCATGCGGTAGCTGCTGTTTCTGCGTCAGTGTTTCCAAATCCTCTGTGTATTCAACTTTCTAATGCTGCACGTACATAAGCTTTGCTAACAGTGCAAGCACTGCCAAACTCATTGAGGCGCTAAAACTAGACCTTTCCTTACAGACATTGCAAGGAGCATATACCACATGTATTGATTTTAGGTTGTTACACGGACTAAGAAACACATCACATCACTTTGGAGTAAGCCTTGATCTCTGACGTAATTCAGTTGCATTACTGTGTGAAATGCTCATATGTCCTGTGAACTCTGTTAATATAATGGAATAGACTGGTGAAGTATGCACGAACATTCATTATTTAATTCCATTCTCAATTATGAATTTTAGTGTTTACTTAAAGCTTTGCAAAGTACCGCTTCATAGGAATTGATACTACAATGGCCAGTCAAGCTTTACACACTGGGCGGCCGATTTAAATGCTAAAAGTACACTGTTCCAATATTGGTTTGTTCTTCCCCTTTAGAAATGTATTCATTTTATGTATGTCTTATAAAAATAGAGGCATTATTTGGAGTGTGTTTCGCCATTGGAGGGAATAAGCAAGAGAAGTTCCGTGTCGAGTGAAGTATTCGAATGTAATGATCGTGCCAAAAAGTGTCTGTTACTCCATTGTTTACGCTGTTAGTAGGTGTCTTTCCATTTCGTAATCATAATTGTGGTACGAACGGTGTAGCACATCTGTATTTTGTACACATTTCTAGTTTTGTTCACAATAGTCACTCCAGTTTGGGACAGTACAAAGGAAAATGAAGCACTGAAACTGCACTCTTCTCCACTGTCTTCGCTATTCACATACACGAATGTATTGAATGCCTGTTATGCCATCGAGCAATTCCTGCACTGGCTGTCTGGAAGGTACTCAAATGAACCTTTTGTAATACACAGGTGACTCATTCTGTAAACCTCTCCTGTGAAAAATGGCGCTGTTCCAATATTGGTGTGCTCTTTCCATTCACAAATCTATTGATTTTATGTTATGTTTGTTTGTACACCTATGACATAGTTTTGATTTTCCTGCAGTAGGTATGCTTTATGCTTCAATCAGTGTTTCCTAAACCTCCGTGTATACGACTTGCTAACACTGTCCTGGACTTTGCAAGAGGTTTAAACAATGCAACCCTCTTTCAAGCAGTACGCCTAGACCTTTCCAAATAGAAGTTGCAAGCAGCATACACAAATGCATTGATTTTATGTTATTTCGTAGGCTAATAAACGCATTAGATCACTTTGGGCTATGTCTGAATCTTTGACGTAATTCACAGTTGAATAACCGTGACAAATGCTCATATCGCCTGTGAAGTATTTTAATATAGTGGAATTTATGGAAAAGCATAAACAAATATACCCGGGCCGCCACCACACTATTGCCTGTGTCCATGGGTTCTGCATACATGCATATAAGGTCTTTGGTTCATCCCTTCCCAGCCACCCACCTACCCCCACCTTCCCTCTGAGAATCATCAGCTTGTTCCATGCTTCAGTGTCCCCGGATCTCTTTTGTCCATCAGTTGATTTTGTCCTTCAAGTTCCACATGCGAGTGAAATCAAGCAATACTTGTCTTTCTCCAGCCGGCTTATTTCACTTAGCATAATATTGTCTAAGCCCATCCGTGCTGCCCCCCATGGTATGAGATCCTTCTTCTTTACAGCTGTGTGGTGCTCCACGGTGTAACTGTCCCACAGCCTTTTTATCCACTCATCTGCTGACGGACGC
Source organism: Miniopterus natalensis (assembly GCF_054644295.1). Taxonomy (NCBI): domain Eukaryota; kingdom Metazoa; phylum Chordata; class Mammalia; order Chiroptera; family Miniopteridae; genus Miniopterus; species Miniopterus natalensis. The sequence goes on from NC_142103.1 coordinate 64,053,943, forward strand.
TTGGGCCCTTTCTAGGTTTTAGCTATCGTCACACGCACTACTATGAACAAAGGGGTGCATCTATTCTTTCTGATTATTTTCTTTTAAGACTATATCTTAAGATATATTCCTAGAAGTGAGATCACTGGGTCCAAAGATAGTCCCATTTTAATTTATTCGAGGCGCCTCCAGACTGTTTTCCGTAGCGGCTGCCCAAGTCTGCATTCCCACCGGCAGTGTACTAAGTAAGGCTCCCCTTTCTCCACATCCTCACGGCACATGTCCTTTGTGGATTTGTTGATGGTAGCCGTTCTTACAGGTGTGAAGTGATACCTCACCGTGGTTTCAATTTGCATTTCTCTGATTAGTGGCGCTGAGCATTTTCTCACATGTCTCTTGGCCATCTATATGTTGTCCTCTCTGCAGAAGTACCTATTAGGTACTTAGCCCGGTTTGTAATTGGATTGTATGAGTTCCCTACGTATTTTGGATATTAACCCTGTATCAGATGTGTGTTTGGCAAATATGTTCTCTCAAACAGTAGTTCCACAACTTACATGTAAGCCTTTGATCCATTTTGAATTTATTTTGGTGTATGGTGTAAGTTGGTGGTCTAGTTCCCTTTTTTTAAAGGTAGTTGTTCAATTTTCCTAGCACCATTTAGTGAAGAGTCTACCTTTACTCCATTGTCCTTTACTCTGGCCTCCTTTGTCAATTACTAACTGACCATAATGCTTTTGGTCTCTTTCTGGGCTCTCTGTTCTATGCCGTTGAGCTACGCATGTCTGTTGTGGTGCCAGTACCAGGCTGTTTTGATTACAGTGGCTTAGTAGTACAGTTTGATATGCGGTAAAGTGATCCCTCCCACTCTGCTCTTTGTTGTCCAGAGGGCTGCTGCTATTTGGGGCCTCTTTTGTTTCCGTATAATGCTTTGGAGTATTTGTTATAGCTCTGTGAAATATGCTGTTGGTATTTTATTCCAAAATGCATTTGAATTTGTAAATTGCGTTGGCGAATATAGACCTTTGAATGCTATTAATTCTTCCAGTCCGGGAACATGGCCTATTCTTCCATTCGTTTAAATCTTCCTCTTTATCAAGGTTGATTTCTAGGTTCATGGCATTGTGGTCTGAGAAGGTGTTTGATAAGATTTTCAGTCTTCAGTGGAGTTTGTATTGCCTCGCCTTGTGCCCTAACATGTAGTCTACTTTTGAAAATGTGCCGCGTGCACTTGAGAAGTTTGTGTCTTCTGCTGCTTTGGGAGGAACGGTTCTGTAAATATCAATGAAATCCATTAGATCCAGTGTGTCATTTAAGACCTGTGTTTCCCTGTTGACATTTTGTCTTGATCATCAGTAAAATGATGACAGTGGGGTGTTAAAATATTCCACTATGATTGTCTGCTGTAGATCTCTGCCTTAAAGTCCACGAATGAATTAATCTCTTACATATGTATGCGCTCCTCTATTGGGTGCATGTATATTGATGTGTTATTTCCTCCTGCTGGATTGATTCCTTTATTGTAATGTAGTGACCACTTTTGTCCCTTGTTATGGTCTGTAAGCTTAGATTGTCAGAAACACGTAATGCTAACCTCGTTGTTTATTTCCATTTGCAGGGAATATTTTTTCCCATCCTTTCGTTTTTAGCTTCTGTGAATGTTTTGCTCTCAGGTGGGTCTCTTGCAGAGAGTACGTATTTGGGGCCTGTTGTCTTATCCATTCGGCTACCTCACGTCTTTTGATTGGAGCACTTCTTCAGTTTACATTTAAGGTTACCCTTGAGATCTACTTCATTTAATGCCCTTTCCCCCCTTACGCCACCTCTCAATATTTCCTTATTAAATCGTTTGGATTTGCATGCTCTAGGTATACTTTCTGTTTCAATCAGTGTTTCCAAATCCTCTGCCTGTTCCACTTTCCAACACTGTACATAGCCTTTGCTAGAGGTTTAAACAATGCTAAAGTCATTCCAGGACTACAGCCAAACATGTCCCAGCAGGCGTTGCCAGTAGCCGATACAAATGTATTGATTTGATGTTATTTCAAAGACTAATACACAGGTTAGCTCACTTTGGACACTTTTGTCTCAGTCTTTGACCTAATTTTACAGTTGAATTACTCTCTGCAGATCTCATATTGCCAGTGAAGTCTTTTAATTTAATGGAATTTGAAAGGTGAGTATGATCAAACAGTTACCACTTTCTAAGTTTCTCATTCATGACTTTTAGTGTTTCCTTAACACTGAACAAAATCCCACCTGGTCTGAACTGATTTTTAGAATGGTCAGTCAACTTTTACACAGTGAGCTGCAAATATAAACGCTAAAACGCCGCGGTTCCAATACTGGTTAGCCCTTAACACGTCCAAATGGACTGACGTTATGCCTTAGAAAGATAGGGGCATGAATTGGAAAGCGTTTCACTATTCGAAAGAATCCGCAAGAGAGATTTTCTGTCGAGGACTCACTGCTTCTGTGAAGTATCATGTAATGATGTTTACAAAAGGTGCATTTTGTCCCATTGTTTCCATAGATAGCAGGTGTTTCCTTTGGCTATCCTAATTCTGCCAAGCACAGTGTTGTTGCACATCTGTGTTGTGTACATCCTTCACAACGTGTGTTCAGAAACTGAACTCCAGTGTTAAACAGTGCTAGGTAACTTGAAACACTAAAACAACACTCTTCTGAACTGTCATTGAGATTAGCATGTAAAAGTGTACTGAATACATGGTGTGTCATCAAGTATTCATACATGAACTACCTTGGTACGTATTCACAGAAATCTGTGATCATTCACAGGTGAATCAGTCCGCAAAGTGCTAATATCTTCTGCTTAGTCTCATCATGTCAAGCCGTTTCCTGAAAGAACACGTTCAAACACATATTAAGTAGTTTGGATTTTCACGCAGTTGGTAGAGTTTGTGCTTCCATCAGTGTTTCCAAACCCTCTCCTCAAAAAACATTCTAACGCTGTACCCAGACTGTCCTAGAGACTTAAACATTGCAAAACTCATTCAAGCACGAAAATCAAAACTTTCCCAGTAGACCTTGCAAGTAGCCTATCCAAACATATTGATTGCAAGTTAGTTCATAGACTAATACACGCATTACATCACGTTGGACTATGTCTCAATCTTTCCCCTCATTCACAGGTGAATTACTGTGAGGAATGCTCATGTCGCTGGCGAAGTCTTTTAACTGAATGGTATTTAAAGGGGGAGCATGAGCAAACATTCACTTACATTTAGCTTCTTCCTCATTCATGAATTTTAGTTTATGTGTTTAACATGAAACCAAACCATTTTACTTTCATTGATATTTACTTGTTATTGTTCAAGGTGTTACAGATGTCCATTTTTCTCCCCCTTGGCCCATTCCACCCAGCCCACATCACCTCCCCAGTCCCTCATCACACCCTTGTCCGTGCCCTTGGGTGAGTCATATACGGACGGATAGCAATTCTTCGGTTACTCTCTCCCCCTCCACCCACCCGTCGCCCCCCCACCCCACCCGCAATCTGAGACTCTTCGGTCTGATCCATGCTGCCACGTCATTGAATCTATCCTGTCCATCAGCTTATTACGTTCTTTAGATTCCACAGAAAAGTGAGATCATGCGATGTTTGTCTTCCTCTGCCTGGCTCATTTCGTTTTGCCGAATATTTTCCAGTTCTGTCCACACCGTCATTCATGAATTGCAGAGCTTGCTTCAAACTTTGCCAAAATACCGCTTTGTACGAATTCCTTTCAAAATGGTCGGTCAGGTTTTACACGATGAGCTAGCTGCTCATTGAAACGCTAAAACCAAACAGTTCCAATATTGGTTTTCTATTAACTTTTACTGATGTATAGACGTTATGTCTTTGGAGAGTAGAGGCACTAATTAGAAAGTGTTTCAATATTTTAAAGACTACACAAGAGAAGTCCTGTGTCGAGTGCTCATTATTTCTGTGAATTATTATTATTTAATGACCTTTACAAAAGGTGCGTGATACACCGTTGTACACATCGTAGGTGTTTCATTGGGTAATCATAATTGTGCTCCAAACCCTCTTTCACATCTGTGCTGTGTACGACTTTCACGCTGTGTTCCGAATATTCACTTCAGTGTCAGAAGAAATCAATACGAGTCGCAAGTCTTCTACACTGCCTTTCTAGTAGCCTGTACAAATGGATTGAATGCATATTGTGTCATCAAGAGTAATTCGTGCATTATCTCTCGGGAACATATTCCAATAAACTTTTGATAATACACGGGTGAATCACTCTGTAAAAGGCTATCTTCTGTTTCGCGTTACTCGCTAAAGCCATGTAGTATGAGAGCATGTTGGAAAACCGATTACAGAGTTTGGATTTTCATGCGGTAGCTGCTGTTTCTGCGTCAGTGTTTCCAAATCCTCTGTGTATTCAACTTTCTAATGCTGCACGTACATAAGCTTTGCTAACAGTGCAAGCACTGCCAAACTCATTGAGGCGCTAAAACTAGACCTTTCCTTACAGACATTGCAAGGAGCATATACCACATGTATTGATTTTAGGTTGTTACACGGACTAAGAAACACATCACATCACTTTGGAGTAAGCCTTGATCTCTGACGTAATTCAGTTGCATTACTGTGTGAAATGCTCATATGTCCTGTGAACTCTGTTAATATAATGGAATAGACTGGTGAAGTATGCACGAACATTCATTATTTAATTCCATTCTCAATTATGAATTTTAGTGTTTACTTAAAGCTTTGCAAAGTACCGCTTCATAGGAATTGATACTACAATGGCCAGTCAAGCTTTACACACTGGGCGGCCGATTTAAATGCTAAAAGTACACTGTTCCAATATTGGTTTGTTCTTCCCCTTTAGAAATGTATTCATTTTATGTATGTCTTATAAAAATAGAGGCATTATTTGGAGTGTGTTTCGCCATTGGAGGGAATAAGCAAGAGAAGTTCCGTGTCGAGTGAAGTATTCGAATGTAATGATCGTGCCAAAAAGTGTCTGTTACTCCATTGTTTACGCTGTTAGTAGGTGTCTTTCCATTTCGTAATCATAATTGTGGTACGAACGGTGTAGCACATCTGTATTTTGTACACATTTCTAGTTTTGTTCACAATAGTCACTCCAGTTTGGGACAGTACAAAGGAAAATGAAGCACTGAAACTGCACTCTTCTCCACTGTCTTCGCTATTCACATACACGAATGTATTGAATGCCTGTTATGCCATCGAGCAATTCCTGCACTGGCTGTCTGGAAGGTACTCAAATGAACCTTTTGTAATACACAGGTGACTCATTCTGTAAACCTCTCCTGTGAAAAATGGCGCTGTTCCAATATTGGTGTGCTCTTTCCATTCACAAATCTATTGATTTTATGTTATGTTTGTTTGTACACCTATGACATAGTTTTGATTTTCCTGCAGTAGGTATGCTTTATGCTTCAATCAGTGTTTCCTAAACCTCCGTGTATACGACTTGCTAACACTGTCCTGGACTTTGCAAGAGGTTTAAACAATGCAACCCTCTTTCAAGCAGTATGCCTAGACCTTTCCAAATAGAAGTTGCAAGCAGCATACACAAATGCATTGATTTTATGTTATTTCGTAGGCTAATAAACGCATTAGATCACTTTGGGCTATGTCTGAATCTTTGACGTAATTCACAGTTGAATAACCGTGACAAATGCTCATATCGCCTGTGAAGTATTTTAATATAGTGGAATTTATGGAAAAGCATAAACAAATATACCCGGGCCGCCACCACACTATTGCCTGTGTCCATGGGTTCTGCATACATGCATATAAGGTCTTTGGTTCATCCCTTCCCAGCCACCCACCTACCCCCACCTTCCCTCTGAGAATCATCAGCTTGTTCCATGCTTCAGTGTCCCCGGATCTCTTTTGTCCATCAGTTGATTTTGTCCTTCAAGTTCCACATGCGAGTGAAATCAAGCAATACTTGTCTTTGTCCAGCCGGCTTATTTCACTTAGCATAATATTGTCTAAGCCCATCCGTGCTGCCCCCCATGGTATGAGATCCTTCTTCTTTACAGCTGTGTGGTGCTCCACGGTGTAACTGTCCCACAGCCTTTTTATCCACTCATCTGCTGACGGACGCTTGGGCCCTTTCTAGGTTTTAGCTATCGTCACACGCACTACTATGAACAAAGGGGTGCATCTATTCTTTCTGATTATTTTCTTTTAAGACTATATCTTAAGATATATTCCTAGAAGTGAGATCACTGGGTCCAAAGATAGTCCCATTTTAATTTATTCGAGGCGCCTCCAGACTGTTTTCCGTAGCGGCTGCCCAAGTCTGCATTCCCACCGGCAGTGTACTAAGTAAGGCTCCCCTTTCTCCACATCCTCACGGCACATGTCCTTTGTGGATTTGTTGATGGTAGCCGTTCTTACAGGTGTGAAGTGATACCTCACCGTGGTTTCAATTTGCATTTCTCTGATTAGTGGCGCTGAGCATTTTCTCACATGTCTCTTGGCCATCTATATGTTGTCCTCTCTGCAGAAGTACCTATTAGGTACTTAGCCCGGTTTGTAATTGGATTGTATGAGTTCCCTACGTATTTTGGATATTAACCCTGTATCAGATGTGTGTTTGGCAAATATGTTCTCTCAAACAGTAGTTCCACAACTTACATGTAAGCCTTTGATCCATTTTGAATTTATTTTGGTGTATGGTGTAAGTTGGTGGTCTAGTTCCCTTTTTTTAAAGGTAGTTGTTCAATTTTCCTAGCACCATTTAGTGAAGAGTCTACCTTTACTCCATTGTCCTTTACTCTGGCCTCCTTTGTCAATTACTAACTGACCATAATGCTTTTGGTCTCTTTCTGGGCTCTCTGTTCTATGCCGTTGAGCTACGCATGTCTGTTGTGGTGCCAGTACCAGGCTGTTTTGATTACAGTGGCTTAGTAGTACAGTTTGATATGCGGTAAAGTGATCCCTCCCACTCTGCTCTTTGTTGTCCAGAGGGCTGCTGCTATTTGGGGCCTCTTTTGTTTCCGTATAATGCTTTGGAGTATTTGTTATAGCTCTGTGAAATATGCTGTTGGTATTTTATTCCAAAATGCATTTGAATTTGTAAATTGCGTTGGCGAATATAGACCTTTGAATGCTATTAATTCTTCCAGTCCGGGAACATGGCCTATTCTTCCATTCGTTTAAATCTTCCTCTTTATCAAGGTTGATTTCTAGGTTCATGGCATTGTGGTCTGAGAAGGTGTTTGATAAGATTTTCAGTCTTCAGTGGAGTTTGTATTGCCTCGCCTTGTGCCCTAACATGTAGTCTACTTTTGAAAATGTGCCGCGTGCACTTGAGAAGTTTGTGTCTTCTGCTGCTTTGGGAGGAACGGTTCTGTAAATATCAATGAAATCCATTAGATCCAGTGTGTCATTTAAGACCTGTGTTTCCCTGTTGACATTTTGTCTTGATCATCAGTAAAATGATGACAGTGGGGTGTTAAAATATTCCACTATGATTGTCTGCTGTAGATCTCTGCCTTAAAGTCCACGAATGAATTAATCTCTTACATATGTATGCGCTCCTCTATTGGGTGCATGTATATTGATGTGTTATTTCCTCCTGCTGGATTGATTCCTTTATTGTAATGTAGTGACCACTTTTGTCCCTTGTTATGGTCTGTAAGCTTAGATTGTCAGAAACACGTAATGCTAACCTCGTTGTTTATTTCCATTTGCAGGGAATATTTTTTCCCATCCTTTCGTTTTTAGCTTCTGTGAATGTTTTGCTCTCAGGTGGGTCTCTTGCAGAGAGTACGTATTTGGGGCCTGTTGTCTTATCCATTCGGCTACCTCACGTCTTTTGATTGGAGCACTTCTTCAGTTTACATTTAAGGTTACCCTTGAGATCTACTTCATTTAATGCCCTTTCCCCCCTTACGCCACCTCTCAATATTTCCTTATTAAATCGTTTGGATTTGCATGCTCTAGGTATACTTTCTGTTTCAATCAGTGTTTCCAAATCCTCTGCCTGTTCCACTTTCCAACACTGTACATAGCCTTTGCTAGAGGTTTAAACAATGCTAAAGTCATTCCAGGACTACAGCCAAACATGTCCCAGCAGGCGTTGCCAGTAGCCGATACAAATGTATTGATTTGATGTTATTTCAAAGACTAATACACAGGTTAGCTCACTTTGGACACTTTTGTCTCAGTCTTTGACCTAATTTTACAGTTGAATTACTCTCTGCAGTTCTCATATTGCCAGTGAAGTCTTTTAATTTAATGGAATTTGAAAGGTGAGTATGATCAAACAGTTACCACTTTCTAAGTTTCTCATTCATGACTTTTAGTGTTTCCTTAACACTGAACAAAATCCCACCTGGTCTGAACTGATTTTTAGAATGGTCAGTCAACTTTTACACAGTGAGCTGCAAATATAAACGCTAAAACGCCGCGGTTCCAATACTGGTTAGCCCTTAACACGTCCAAATGGACTGAAGTTATGCCTTAGAAAGATAGGGGCATGAATTGGAAAGCGTTTCACTATTCGAAAGAATCCGCAAGAGAGATTTTCTGTCGAGGACTCACTGCTTCTGTGAAGTATCATGTAATGATGTTTACAAAAGGTGCATTTTGTCCCATTGTTTCCATAGATAGCAGGTGTTTCCTTTGGCTATCCTAATTCTGCCAAGCACAGTGTTGTTGCACATCTGTGTTGTGTACATCCTTCACAACGTGTGTTCAGAAACTGAACTCCAGTGTTAAACAGTGCTAGGTAACTTGAAACACTAAAACAACACTCTTCTGAACTGTCATTGAGATTAGCATGTAAAAGTGTACTGAATACATGGTGTGTCATCAAGTATTCATACATGAACTACCTTGGTACGTATTCACAGAAATCTGTGATCATTCACAGGTGAATCAGTCCGCAAAGTGCTAATATCTTCTGCTTAGTCTCATCATGTCAAGCCGTTTCCTGAAAGAACACGTTCAAACACATATTAAGTAGTTTGGATTTTCACGCAGTTGGTAGAGTTTGTGCTTCCATCAGTGTTTCCAAACCCTCTCCTCAAAAAACATTCTAACGCTGTACCCAGACTGTCCTAGAGACTTAAACATTGCAAAACTCATTCAAGCACGAAAATCAAAACTTTCCCAGTAGACCTTGCAAGTAGCCTATCCAAACATATTGATTGCAAGTTAGTTCATAGACTAATACACGCATTACATCACGTTGGACTATGTCTCAATCTTTCCCCTCATTCACAGGTGAATTACTGTGAGGAATGCTCATGTCGCTGGCGAAGTCTTTTAACTGAATGGTATTTAAAGGGGGAGCATGAGCAAACATTCACTTACATTTAGCTTCTTCCTCATTCATGAATTTTAGTTTATGTGTTTAACATGAAACCAAACCATTTTACTTTCATTGATATTTACTTGTTATTGTTCAAGGTGTTACAGATGTCCATTTTTCTCCCCCTTGGCCCATTCCACCCAGCCCACATCACCTCCCCAGTCCCTCATCACACCCTTGTCCGTGCCCTTGGGTGAGTCATATACGGACGGATAGCAATTCTTCGGTTACTCTCTCCCCCTCCACCCACCCGTCGCTCCCCCACCCCACCCGCAATCTGAGACTCTTCGGTCTGATCCATGCTGCCACGTCATTGAATCTATCCTGTCCATCAGCTTATTACGTTCTTTAGATTCCACAGAAAAGTGAGATCATGCGATGTTTGTCTTCCTCTGCCTGGCTCATTTCGTTTTGCCGAATATTTTCCAGTTCTGTCCACACCGTCATTCATGAATTGCAGAGCTTGCTTCAAACTTTGCCAAAATACCGCTTTGTACGAATTCCTTTCAAAATGGTCGGTCAGGTTTTACACGATGAGCTAGCTGCTCATTGAAACGCTAAAACCAAACAGTTCCAATATTGGTTTTCTATTAACTTTTACTGATGTATAGACGTTATGTCTTTGGAGAGTAGAGGCACTAATTAGAAAGTGTTTCAATATTTTAAAGACTACACAAGAGAAGTCCTGTGTCGAGTGCTCATTATTTCTGTGAATTATTATTATTTAATGACCTTTACAAAAGGTGCGTGATACACCGTTGTACACATCGTAGGTGTTTCATTGGGTAATCATAATTGTGCTCCAAACCCTCTTTCACATCTGTGCTGTGTACGACTTTCACGCTGTGTTCCGAATATTCACTTCAGTGTCAGAAGAAATCAATACGAGTCGCAAGTCTTCTACACTGCCTTTCTAGTAGCCTGTACAAATGGATTGAATGCATATTGTGTCATCAAGAGTAATTCGTGCATTATCTCTCGGGAACATATTCCAATAAACTTTTGATAATACACGGGTGAATCACTCTGTAAAAGGCTATCTTCTGTTTCGCGTTACTCGCTAAAGCCATGTAGTATGAGAGCATGTTGGAAAACCGATTACAGAGTTTGGATTTTCATGCGGTAGCTGCTGTTTCTGCGTCAGTGTTTCCAAATCCTCTGTGTATTCAACTTTCTAATGCTGCACGTACATAAGCTTTGCTAACAGTGCAAGCACTGCCAAACTCATTGAGGCGCTAAAACTAGACCTTTCCTTACAGACATTGCAAGGAGCATATACCACATGTATTGATTTTAGGTTGTTACACGGACTAAGAAACACATCACATCACTTTGGAGTAAGCCTTGATCTCTGACGTAATTCAGTTGCATTACTGTGTGAAATGCTCATATGTCCTGTGAACTCTGTTAATATAATGGAATAGACTGGTGAAGTATGCACGAACATTCATTATTTAATTCCATTCTCAATTATGAATTTTAGTGTTTACTTAAAGCTTTGCAAAGTACCGCTTCATAGGAATTGATACTACAATGGCCAGTCAAGCTTTACACACTGGGCGGCCGATTTAAATGCTAAAAGTACACTGTTCCAATATTGGTTTGTTCTTCCCCTTTAGAAATGTATTCATTTTATGTATGTCTTATAAAAATAGAGGCATTATTTGGAGTGTGTTTCGCCATTGGAGGGAATAAGCAAGAGAAGTTCCGTGTCGAGTGAAGTATTCGAATGTAATGATCGTGCCAAAAAGTGTCTGTTACTCCATTGTTTACGCTGTTAGTAGGTGTCTTTCCATTTCGTAATCATAATTGTGGTACGAACGGTGTAGCACATCTGTATTTTGTACACATTTCTAGTTTTGTTCACAATAGTCACTCCAGTTTGGGACAGTACAAAGGAAAATGAAGCACTGAAACTGCACTCTTCTCCACTGTCTTCGCTATTCACATACACGAATGTATTGAATGCCTGTTATGCCATCGAGCAATTCCTGCACTGGCTGTCTGGAAGGTACTCAAATGAACCTTTTGTAATACACAGGTGACTCATTCTGTAAACCTCTCCTGTGAAAAATGGCGCTGTTCCAATATTGGTGTGCTCTTTCCATTCACAAATCTATTGATTTTATGTTATGTTTGTTTGTACACCTATGACATAGTTTTGATTTTCCTGCAGTAGGTATGCTTTATGCTTCAATCAGTGTTTCCTAAACCTCCGTGTATACGACTTGCTAACACTGTCCTGGACTTTGCAAGAGGTTTAAACAATGCAACCCTCTTTCAAGCAGTACGCCTAGACCTTTCCAAATAGAAGTTGCAAGCAGCATACACAAATGCATTGATTTTATGTTATTTCGTAGGCTAATAAACGCATTAGATCACTTTGGGCTATGTCTGAATCTTTGACGTAATTCACAGTTGAATAACCGTGACAAATGCTCATATCGCCTGTGAAGTATTTTAATATAGTGGAATTTATGGAAAAGCATAAACAAATATACCCGGGCCGCCACCACACTATTGCCTGTGTCCATGGGTTCTGCATACATGCATATAAGGTCTTTGGTTCATCCCTTCCCAGCCACCCACCTACCCCCACCTTCCCTCTGAGAATCATCAGCTTGTTCCATGCTTCAGTGTCCCCGGATCTCTTTTGTCCATCAGTTGATTTTGTCCTTCAAGTTCCACATGCGAGTGAAATCAAGCAATACTTGTCTTTCTCCAGCCGGCTTATTTCACTTAGCATAATATTGTCTAAGCCCATCCGTGCTGCCCCCCATGGTATGAGATCCTTCTTCTTTACAGCTGTGTGGTGCTCCACGGTGTAACTGTCCCACAGCCTTTTTATCCACTCATCTGCTGACGGACGCTTGGGCCCTTTCTAGGTTTTAGCTATCGTCACACGCACTACTATGAACAAAGGGGTGCATCTATTCTTTCTGATTATTTTCTTTTAAGACTATATCTTAAGATATATTCCTAGAAGTGAGATCACTGGGTCCAAAGATAGTCCCATTTTAATTTATTCGAGGCGCCTCCAGACTGTTTTCCGTAGCGGCTGCCCAAGTCTGCATTCCCACCGGCAGTGTACTAAGTAAGGCTCCCCTTTCTCCACATCCTCACGGCACATGTCCTTTGTGGATTTGTTGATGGTAGCCGTTCTTACAGGTGTGAAGTGATACCTCACCGTGGTTTCAATTTGCATTTCTCTGATTAGTGGCGCTGAGCATTTTCTCACATGTCTCTTGGCCATCTATATGTTGTCCTCTCTGCAGAAGTACCTATTAGGTACTTAGCCCGGTTTGTAATTGGATTGTATGAGTTCCCTACGTATTTTGGATATTAACCCTGTATCAGATGTGTGTTTGGCAAATATGTTCTCTCAAACAGTAGTTCCACAACTTACATGTAAGCCTTTGATCCATTTTGAATTTATTTTGGTGTATGGTGTAAGTTGGTGGTCTAGTTCCCTTTTTTTAAAGGTAGTTGTTCAATTTTCCTAGCACCATTTAGTGAAGAGTCTACCTTTACTCCATTGTCCTTTACTCTGGCCTCCTTTGTCAATTACTAACTGACCATAATGCTTTTGGTCTCTTTCTGGGCTCTCTGTTCTATGCCGTTGAGCTACGCATGTCTGTTGTGGTGCCAGTACCAGGCTGTTTTGATTACAGTGGCTTAGTAGTACAGTTTGATATGCGGTAAAGTGATCCCTCCCACTCTGCTCTTTGTTGTCCAGAGGGCTGCTGCTATTTGGGGCCTCTTTTGTTTCCGTATAATGCTTTGGAGTATTTGTTATAGCTCTGTGAAATATGCTGTTGGTATTTTATTCCAAAATGCATTTGAATTTGTAAATTGCGTTGGCGAATATAGACCTTTGAATGCTATTAATTCTTCCAGTCCGGGAACATGGCCTATTCTTCCATTCGTTTAAATCTTCCTCTTTATCAAGGTTGATTTCTAGGTTCATGGCATTGTGGTCTGAGAAGGTGTTTGATAAGATTTTCAGTCTTCAGTGGAGTTTGTATTGCCTCGCCTTGTGCCCTAACATGTAGTCTACTTTTGAAAATGTGCCGCGTGCACTTGAGAAGTTTGTGTCTTCTGCTGCTTTGGGAGGAACGGTTCTGTAAATATCAATGAAATCCATTAGATCCAGTGTGTCATTTAAGACCTGTGTTTCCCTGTTGACATTTTGTCTTGATCATCAGTAAAATGATGACAGTGGGGTGTTAAAATATTCCACTATGATTGTCTGCTGTAGATCTCTGCCTTAAAGTCCACGAATGAATTAATCTCTTACATATGTATGCGCTCCTCTATTGGGTGCATGTATATTGATGTGTTATTTCCTCCTGCTGGATTGATTCCTTTATTGTAATGTAGTGACCACTTTTGTCCCTTGTTATGGTCTGTAAGCTTAGATTGTCAGAAACACGTAATGCTAACCTCGTTGTTTATTTCCATTTGCAGGGAATATTTTTTCCCATCCTTTCGTTTTTAGCTTCTGTGAATGTTTTGCTCTCAGGTGGGTCTCTTGCAGAGAGTACGTATTTGGGGCCTGTTGTCTTATCCATTCGGCTACCTCACGTCTTTTGATTGGAGCACTTCTTCAGTTTACATTTAAGGTTACCCTTGAGATCTACTTCATTTAATGCCCTTTCCCCCCTTACGCCACCTCTCAATATTTCCTTATTAAATCGTTTGGATTTGCATGCTCTAGGTATACTTTCTGTTTCAATCAGTGTTTCCAAATCCTCTGCCTGTTCCACTTTCCAACACTGTACATAGCCTTTGCTAGAGGTTTAAACAATGCTAAAGTCATTCCAGGACTACAGCCAAACATGTCCCAGCAGGCGTTGCCAGTAGCCGATACAAATGTATTGATTTGATGTTATTTCAAAGACTAATACACAGGTTAGCTCACTTTGGACACTTTTGTCTCAGTCTTTGACCTAATTTTACAGTTGAATTACTCTCTGCAGTTCTCATATTGCCAGTGAAGTCTTTTAATTTAATGGAATTTGAAAGGTGAGTATGATCAAACAGTTACCACTTTCTAAGTTTCTCATTCATGACTTTTAGTGTTTCCTTAACACTGAACAAAATCCCACCTGGTCTGAACTGATTTTTAGAATGGTCAGTCAACTTTTACACAGTGAGCTGCAAATATAAACGCTAAAACGCCGCGGTTCCAATACTGGTTAGCCCTTAACACGTCCAAATGGACTGACGTTATGCCTTAGAAAGATAGGGGCATGAATTGGAAAGCGTTTCACTATTCGAAAGAATCCGCAAGAGAGATTTTCTGTCGAGGACTCACTGCTTCTGTGAAGTATCATGTAATGATGTTTACAAAAGGTGCATTTTGTCCCATTGTTTCCATAGATAGCAGGTGTTTCCTTTGGCTATCCTAATTCTGCCAAGCACAGTGTTGTTGCACATCTGTGTTGTGTACATCCTTCACAACGTGTGTTCAGAAACTGAACTCCAGTGTTAAACAGTGCTAGGTAACTTGAAACACTAAAACAACACTCTTCTGAACTGTCATTGAGATTAGCATGTAAAAGTGTACTGAATACATGGTGTGTCATCAAGTATTCATACATGAACTACCTTGGTACGTATTCACAGAAATCTGTGATCATTCACAGGTGAATCAGTCCGCAAAGTGCTAATATCTTCTGCTTAGTCTCATCATGTCAAGCCGTTTCCTGAAAGAACACGTTCAAACACATATTAAGTAGTTTGGATTTTCACGCAGTTGGTAGAGTTTGTGCTTCCATCAGTGTTTCCAAACCCTCTCCTCAAAAAACATTCTAACGCTGTACCCAGACTGTCCTAGAGACTTAAACATTGCAAAACTCATTCAAGCACGAAAATCAAAACTTTCCCAGTAGACCTTGCAAGTAGCCTATCCAAACATATTGATTGCAAGTTAGTTCATAGACTAATACACGCATTACATCACGTTGGACTATGTCTCAATCT
This sequence comes from Miniopterus natalensis, assembly GCF_054644295.1. Classification (NCBI taxonomy): domain Eukaryota; kingdom Metazoa; phylum Chordata; class Mammalia; order Chiroptera; family Miniopteridae; genus Miniopterus; species Miniopterus natalensis. The sequence continues at coordinate 64,069,236 of NC_142103.1, forward strand.
TTCCCCTCATTCACAGGTGAATTACTGTGAGGAATGCTCATGTCGCTGGCGAAGTCTTTTAACTGAATGGTATTTAAAGGGGGAGCATGAGCAAACATTCACTTACATTTAGCTTCTTCCTCATTCATGAATTTTAGTTTATGTGTTTAACATGAAACCAAACCATTTTACTTTCATTGATATTTACTTGTTATTGTTCAAGGTGTTACAGATGTCCATTTTTCTCCCCCTTGGCCCATTCCACCCAGCCCACATCACCTCCCCAGTCCCTCATCACACCCTTGTCCGTGCCCTTGGGTGAGTCATATACGGACGGATAGCAATTCTTCGGTTACTCTCTCCCCCTCCACCCACCCGTCGCTCCCCCACCCCACCCGCAATCTGAGACTCTTCGGTCTGATCCATGCTGCCACGTCATTGAATCTATCCTGTCCATCAGCTTATTACGTTCTTTAGATTCCACAGAAAAGTGAGATCATGCGATGTTTGTCTTCCTCTGCCTGGCTCATTTCGTTTTGCCGAATATTTTCCAGTTCTGTCCACACCGTCATTCATGAATTGCAGAGCTTGCTTCAAACTTTGCCAAAATACCGCTTTGTACGAATTCCTTTCAAAATGGTCGGTCAGGTTTTACACGATGAGCTAGCTGCTCATTGAAACGCTAAAACCAAACAGTTCCAATATTGGTTTTCTATTAACTTTTACTGATGTATAGACGTTATGTCTTTGGAGAGTAGAGGCACTAATTAGAAAGTGTTTCAATATTTTAAAGACTACACAAGAGAAGTCCTGTGTCGAGTGCTCATTATTTCTGTGAATTATTATTATTTAATGACCTTTACAAAAGGTGCGTGATACACCGTTGTACACATCGTAGGTGTTTCATTGGGTAATCATAATTGTGCTCCAAACCCTCTTTCACATCTGTGCTGTGTACGACTTTCACGCTGTGTTCCGAATATTCACTTCAGTGTCAGAAGAAATCAATACGAGTCGCAAGTCTTCTACACTGCCTTTCTAGTAGCCTGTACAAATGGATTGAATGCATATTGTGTCATCAAGAGTAATTCGTGCATTATCTCTCGGGAACATATTCCAATAAACTTTTGATAATACACGGGTGAATCACTCTGTAAAAGGCTATCTTCTGTTTCGCGTTACTCGCTAAAGCCATGTAGTATGAGAGCATGTTGGAAAACCGATTACAGAGTTTGGATTTTCATGCGGTAGCTGCTGTTTCTGCGTCAGTGTTTCCAAATCCTCTGTGTATTCAACTTTCTAATGCTGCACGTACATAAGCTTTGCTAACAGTGCAAGCACTGCCAAACTCATTGAGGCGCTAAAACTAGACCTTTCCTTACAGACATTGCAAGGAGCATATACCACATGTATTGATTTTAGGTTGTTACACGGACTAAGAAACACATCACATCACTTTGGAGTAAGCCTTGATCTCTGACGTAATTCAGTTGCATTACTGTGTGAAATGCTCATATGTCCTGTGAACTCTGTTAATATAATGGAATAGACTGGTGAAGTATGCACGAACATTCATTATTTAATTCCATTCTCAATTATGAATTTTAGTGTTTACTTAAAGCTTTGCAAAGTACCGCTTCATAGGAATTGATACTACAATGGCCAGTCAAGCTTTACACACTGGGCGGCCGATTTAAATGCTAAAAGTACACTGTTCCAATATTGGTTTGTTCTTCCCCTTTAGAAATGTATTCATTTTATGTATGTCTTATAAAAATAGAGGCATTATTTGGAGTGTGTTTCGCCATTGGAGGGAATAAGCAAGAGAAGTTCCGTGTCGAGTGAAGTATTCGAATGTAATGATCGTGCCAAAAAGTGTCTGTTACTCCATTGTTTACGCTGTTAGTAGGTGTCTTTCCATTTCGTAATCATAATTGTGGTACGAACGGTGTAGCACATCTGTATTTTGTACACATTTCTAGTTTTGTTCACAATAGTCACTCCAGTTTGGGACAGTACAAAGGAAAATGAAGCACTGAAACTGCACTCTTCTCCACTGTCTTCGCTATTCACATACACGAATGTATTGAATGCCTGTTATGCCATCGAGCAATTCCTGCACTGGCTGTCTGGAAGGTACTCAAATGAACCTTTTGTAATACACAGGTGACTCATTCTGTAAACCTCTCCTGTGAAAAATGGCGCTGTTCCAATATTGGTGTGCTCTTTCCATTCACAAATCTATTGATTTTATGTTATGTTTGTTTGTACACCTATGACATAGTTTTGATTTTCCTGCAGTAGGTATGCTTTATGCTTCAATCAGTGTTTCCTAAACCTCCGTGTATACGACTTGCTAACACTGTCCTGGACTTTGCAAGAGGTTTAAACAATGCAACCCTCTTTCAAGCAGTACGCCTAGACCTTTCCAAATAGAAGTTGCAAGCAGCATACACAAATGCATTGATTTTATGTTATTTCGTAGGCTAATAAACGCATTAGATCACTTTGGGCTATGTCTGAATCTTTGACGTAATTCACAGTTGAATAACCGTGACAAATGCTCATATCGCCTGTGAAGTATTTTAATATAGTGGAATTTATGGAAAAGCATAAACAAATATACCCGGGCCGCCACCACACTATTGCCTGTGTCCATGGGTTCTGCATACATGCATATAAGGTCTTTGGTTCATCCCTTCCCAGCCACCCACCTACCCCCACCTTCCCTCTGAGAATCATCAGCTTGTTCCATGCTTCAGTGTCCCCGGATCTCTTTTGTCCATCAGTTGATTTTGTCCTTCAAGTTCCACATGCGAGTGAAATCAAGCAATACTTGTCTTTCTCCAGCCGGCTTATTTCACTTAGCATAATATTGTCTAAGCCCATCCGTGCTGCCCCCCATGGTATGAGATCCTTCTTCTTTACAGCTGTGTGGTGCTCCACGGTGTAACTGTCCCACAGCCTTTTTATCCACTCATCTGCTGACGGACGCTTGGGCCCTTTCTAGGTTTTAGCTATCGTCACACGCACTACTATGAACAAAGGGGTGCATCTATTCTTTCTGATTATTTTCTTTTAAGACTATATCTTAAGATATATTCCTAGAAGTGAGATCACTGGGTCCAAAGATAGTCCCATTTTAATTTATTCGAGGCGCCTCCAGACTGTTTTCCGTAGCGGCTGCCCAAGTCTGCATTCCCACCGGCAGTGTACTAAGTAAGGCTCCCCTTTCTCCACATCCTCACGGCACATGTCCTTTGTGGATTTGTTGATGGTAGCCGTTCTTACAGGTGTGAAGTGATACCTCACCGTGGTTTCAATTTGCATTTCTCTGATTAGTGGCGCTGAGCATTTTCTCACATGTCTCTTGGCCATCTATATGTTGTCCTCTCTGCAGAAGTACCTATTAGGTACTTAGCCCGGTTTGTAATTGGATTGTATGAGTTCCCTACGTATTTTGGATATTAACCCTGTATCAGATGTGTGTTTGGCAAATATGTTCTCTCAAACAGTAGTTCCACAACTTACATGTAAGCCTTTGATCCATTTTGAATTTATTTTGGTGTATGGTGTAAGTTGGTGGTCTAGTTCCCTTTTTTTAAAGGTAGTTGTTCAATTTTCCTAGCACCATTTAGTGAAGAGTCTACCTTTACTCCATTGTCCTTTACTCTGGCCTCCTTTGTCAATTACTAACTGACCATAATGCTTTTGGTCTCTTTCTGGGCTCTCTGTTCTATGCCGTTGAGCTACGCATGTCTGTTGTGGTGCCAGTACCAGGCTGTTTTGATTACAGTGGCTTAGTAGTACAGTTTGATATGCGGTAAAGTGATCCCTCCCACTCTGCTCTTTGTTGTCCAGAGGGCTGCTGCTATTTGGGGCCTCTTTTGTTTCCGTATAATGCTTTGGAGTATTTGTTATAGCTCTGTGAAATATGCTGTTGGTATTTTATTCCAAAATGCATTTGAATTTGTAAATTGCGTTGGCGAATATAGACCTTTGAATGCTATTAATTCTTCCAGTCCGGGAACATGGCCTATTCTTCCATTCGTTTAAATCTTCCTCTTTATCAAGGTTGATTTCTAGGTTCATGGCATTGTGGTCTGAGAAGGTGTTTGATAAGATTTTCAGTCTTCAGTGGAGTTTGTATTGCCTCGCCTTGTGCCCTAACATGTAGTCTACTTTTGAAAATGTGCCGCGTGCACTTGAGAAGTTTGTGTCTTCTGCTGCTTTGGGAGGAACGGTTCTGTAAATATCAATGAAATCCATTAGATCCAGTGTGTCATTTAAGACCTGTGTTTCCCTGTTGACATTTTGTCTTGATCATCAGTAAAATGATGACAGTGGGGTGTTAAAATATTCCACTATGATTGTCTGCTGTAGATCTCTGCCTTAAAGTCCACGAATGAATTAATCTCTTACATATGTATGCGCTCCTCTATTGGGTGCATGTATATTGATGTGTTATTTCCTCCTGCTGGATTGATTCCTTTATTGTAATGTAGTGACCACTTTTGTCCCTTGTTATGGTCTGTAAGCTTAGATTGTCAGAAACACGTAATGCTAACCTCGTTGTTTATTTCCATTTGCAGGGAATATTTTTTCCCATCCTTTCGTTTTTAGCTTCTGTGAATGTTTTGCTCTCAGGTGGGTCTCTTGCAGAGAGTACGTATTTGGGGCCTGTTGTCTTATCCATTCGGCTACCTCACGTCTTTTGATTGGAGCACTTCTTCAGTTTACATTTAAGGTTACCCTTGAGATCTACTTCATTTAATGCCCTTTCCCCCCTTACGCCACCTCTCAATATTTCCTTATTAAATCGTTTGGATTTGCATGCTCTAGGTATACTTTCTGTTTCAATCAGTGTTTCCAAATCCTCTGCCTGTTCCACTTTCCAACACTGTACATAGCCTTTGCTAGAGGTTTAAACAATGCTAAAGTCATTCCAGGACTACAGCCAAACATGTCCCAGCAGGCGTTGCCAGTAGCCGATACAAATGTATTGATTTGATGTTATTTCAAAGACTAATACACAGGTTAGCTCACTTTGGACACTTTTGTCTCAGTCTTTGACCTAATTTTACAGTTGAATTACTCTCTGCAGTTCTCATATTGCCAGTGAAGTCTTTTAATTTAATGGAATTTGAAAGGTGAGTATGATCAAACAGTTACCACTTTCTAAGTTTCTCATTCATGACTTTTAGTGTTTCCTTAACACTGAACAAAATCCCACCTGGTCTGAACTGATTTTTAGAATGGTCAGTCAACTTTTACACAGTGAGCTGCAAATATAAACGCTAAAACGCCGCGGTTCCAATACTGGTTAGCCCTTAACACGTCCAAATGGACTGACGTTATGCCTTAGAAAGATAGGGGCATGAATTGGAAAGCGTTTCACTATTCGAAAGAATCCGCAAGAGAGATTTTCTGTCGAGGACTCACTGCTTCTGTGAAGTATCATGTAATGATGTTTACAAAAGGTGCATTTTGTCCCATTGTTTCCATAGATAGCAGGTGTTTCCTTTGGCTATCCTAATTCTGCCAAGCACAGTGTTGTTGCACATCTGTGTTGTGTACATCCTTCACAACGTGTGTTCAGAAACTGAACTCCAGTGTTAAACAGTGCTAGGTAACTTGAAACACTAAAACAACACTCTTCTGAACTGTCATTGAGATTAGCATGTAAAAGTGTACTGAATACATGGTGTGTCATCAAGTATTCATACATGAACTACCTTGGTACGTATTCACAGAAATCTGTGATCATTCACAGGTGAATCAGTCCGCAAAGTGCTAATATCTTCTGCTTAGTCTCATCATGTCAAGCCGTTTCCTGAAAGAACACGTTCAAACGCATATTAAGTAGTTTGGATTTTCACGCAGTTGGTAGAGTTTGTGCTTCCATCAGTGTTTCCAAACCCTCTCTTCAAAAAACATTCTAACGCTGTACCCAGACTGTCCTAGAGACTTAAACATTGCAAAACTCATTCAAGCACGAAAATCAAAACTTTCCCAGTAGACCTTGCAAGTAGCCTATCCAAACATATTGATTGCAAGTTAGTTCATAGACTAATACACGCATTACATCACGTTGGACTATGTCTCAATCTTTCCCCTCATTCACAGGTGAATTACTGTGAGGAATGCTCATGTCGCTGGCGAAGTCTTTTAACTGAATGGTATTTAAAGGGGGAGCATGAGCAAACATTCACTTACATTTAGCTTCTTCCTCATTCATGAATTTTAGTTTATGTGTTTAACATGAAACCAAACCATTTTACTTTCATTGATATTTACTTGTTATTGTTCAAGGTGTTACAGATGTCCATTTTTCTCCCCCTTGGCCCATTCCACCCAGCCCACATCACCTCCCCAGTCCCTCATCACACCCTTGTCCGTGCCCTTGGGTGAGTCATATACGGATGGATAGCAATTCTTCGGTTACTCTCTCCCCCTCCACCCACCCGTCGCTCCCCCACCCCACCCGCAATCTGAGACTCTTCGGTCTGATCCATGCTGCCACGTCATTGAATCTATCCTGTCCATCAGCTTATTACGTTCTTTAGATTCCACAGAAAAGTGAGATCATGCGATGTTTGTCTTCCTCTGCCTGGCTCATTTCGTTTTGCCGAATATTTTCCAGTTCTGTCCACACCGTCATTCATGAATTGCAGAGCTTGCTTCAAACTTTGCCAAAATACCGCTTTGTACGAATTCCTTTCAAAATGGTCGGTCAGGTTTTACACGATGAGCTAGCTGCTCATTGAAACGCTAAAACCAAACAGTTCCAATATTGGTTTTCTATTAACTTTTACTGATGTATAGACGTTATGTCTTTGGAGAGTAGAGGCACTAATTAGAAAGTGTTTCAATATTTTAAAGACTACACAAGAGAAGTCCTGTGTCGAGTGCTCATTATTTCTGTGAATTATTATTATTTAATGACCTTTACAAAAGGTGCGTGATACACCGTTGTACACATCGTAGGTGTTTCATTGGGTAATCATAATTGTGCTCCAAACCCTCTTTCACATCTGTGCTGTGTACGACTTTCACGCTGTGTTCCGAATATTCACTTCAGTGTCAGAAGAAATCAATACGAGTCGCAAGTCTTCTACACTGCCTTTCTAGTAGCCTGTACAAATGGATTGAATGCATATTGTGTCATCAAGAGTAATTCGTGCATTATCTCTCGGGAACATATTCCAATAAACTTTTGATAATACACGGGTGAATCACTCTGTAAAAGGCTATCTTCTGTTTCGCGTTACTCGCTAAAGCCATGTAGTATGAGAGCATGTTGGAAAACCGATTACAGAGTTTGGATTTTCATGCGGTAGCTGCTGTTTCTGCGTCAGTGTTTCCAAATCCTCTGTGTATTCAACTTTCTAATGCTGCACGTACATAAGCTTTGCTAACAGTGCAAGCACTGCCAAACTCATTGAGGCGCTAAAACTAGACCTTTCCTTACAGACATTGCAAGGAGCATATACCACATGTATTGATTTTAGGTTGTTACACGGACTAAGAAACACATCACATCACTTTGGAGTAAGCCTTGATCTCTGACGTAATTCAGTTGCATTACTGTGTGAAATGCTCATATGTCCTGTGAACTCTGTTAATATAATGGAATAGACTGGTGAAGTATGCACGAACATTCATTATTTAATTCCATTCTCAATTATGAATTTTAGTGTTTACTTAAAGCTTTGCAAAGTACCGCTTCATAGGAATTGATACTACAATGGCCAGTCAAGCTTTACACACTGGGCGGCCGATTTAAATGCTAAAAGTACACTGTTCCAATATTGGTTTGTTCTTCCCCTTTAGAAATGTATTCATTTTATGTATGTCTTATAAAAATAGAGGCATTATTTGGAGTGTGTTTCGCCATTGGAGGGAATAAGCAAGAGAAGTTCCGTGTCGAGTGAAGTATTCGAATGTAATGATCGTGCCAAAAAGTGTCTGTTACTCCATTGTTTACGCTGTTAGTAGGTGTCTTTCCATTTCGTAATCATAATTGTGGTACGAACGGTGTAGCACATCTGTATTTTGTACACATTTCTAGTTTTGTTCACAATAGTCACTCCAGTTTGGGACAGTACAAAGGAAAATGAAGCACTGAAACTGCACTCTTCTCCACTGTCTTCGCTATTCACATACACGAATGTATTGAATGCCTGTTATGCCATCGAGCAATTCCTGCACTGGCTGTCTGGAAGGTACTCAAATGAACCTTTTGTAATACACAGGTGACTCATTCTGTAAACCTCTCCTGTGAAAAATGGCGCTGTTCCAATATTGGTGTGCTCTTTCCATTCACAAATCTATTGATTTTATGTTATGTTTGTTTGTACACCTATGACATAGTTTTGATTTTCCTGCAGTAGGTATGCTTTATGCTTCAATCAGTGTTTCCTAAACCTCCGTGTATACGACTTGCTAACACTGTCCTGGACTTTGCAAGAGGTTTAAACAATGCAACCCTCTTTCAAGCAGTACGCCTAGACCTTTCCAAATAGAAGTTGCAAGCAGCATACACAAATGCATTGATTTTATGTTATTTCGTAGGCTAATAAACGCATTAGATCACTTTGGGCTATGTCTGAATCTTTGACGTAATTCACAGTTGAATAACCGTGACAAATGCTCATATCGCCTGTGAAGTATTTTAATATAGTGGAATTTATGGAAAAGCATAAACAAATATACCCGGGCCGCCACCACACTATTGCCTGTGTCCATGGGTTCTGCATACATGCATATAAGGTCTTTGGTTCATCCCTTCCCAGCCACCCACCTACCCCCACCTTCCCTCTGAGAATCATCAGCTTGTTCCATGCTTCAGTGTCCCCGGATCTCTTTTGTCCATCAGTTGATTTTGTCCTTCAAGTTCCACATGCGAGTGAAATCAAGCAATACTTGTCTTTGTCCAGCCGGCTTATTTCACTTAGCATAATATTGTCTAAGCCCATCCGTGCTGCCCCCCATGGTATGAGATCCTTCTTCTTTACAGCTGTGTGGTGCTCCACGGTGTAACTGTCCCACAGCCTTTTTATCCACTCATCTGCTGACGGACGCTTGGGCCCTTTCTAGGTTTTAGCTATCGTCACACGCACTACTATGAACAAAGGGGTGCATCTATTCTTTCTGATTATTTTCTTTTAAGACTATATCTTAAGATATATTCCTAGAAGTGAGATCACTGGGTCCAAAGATAGTCCCATTTTAATTTATTCGAGGCGCCTCCAGACTGTTTTCCGTAGCGGCTGCCCAAGTCTGCATTCCCACCGGCAGTGTACTAAGTAAGGCTCCCCTTTCTCCACATCCTCACGGCACATGTCCTTTGTGGATTTGTTGATGGTAGCCGTTCTTACAGGTGTGAAGTGATACCTCACCGTGGTTTCAATTTGCATTTCTCTGATTAGTGGCGCTGAGCATTTTCTCACATGTCTCTTGGCCATCTATATGTTGTCCTCTCTGCAGAAGTACCTATTAGGTACTTAGCCCGGTTTGTAATTGGATTGTATGAGTTCCCTACGTATTTTGGATATTAACCCTGTATCAGATGTGTGTTTGGCAAATATGTTCTCTCAAACAGTAGTTCCACAACTTACATGTAAGCCTTTGATCCATTTTGAATTTATTTTGGTGTATGGTGTAAGTTGGTGGTCTAGTTCCCTTTTTTTAAAGGTAGTTGTTCAATTTTCCTAGCACCATTTAGTGAAGAGTCTACCTTTACTCCATTGTCCTTTACTCTGGCCTCCTTTGTCAATTACTAACTGACCATAATGCTTTTGGTCTCTTTCTGGGCTCTCTGTTCTATGCCGTTGAGCTACGCATGTCTGTTGTGGTGCCAGTACCAGGCTGTTTTGATTACAGTGGCTTAGTAGTACAGTTTGATATGCGGTAAAGTGATCCCTCCCACTCTGCTCTTTGTTGTCCAGAGGGCTGCTGCTATTTGGGGCCTCTTTTGTTTCCGTATAATGCTTTGGAGTATTTGTTATAGCTCTGTGAAATATGCTGTTGGTATCTTATTCCAAAATGCATTTGAATTTGTAAATTGCGTTGGCGAATATAGACCTTTGAATGCTATTAATTCTTCCAGTCCGGGAACATGGCCTATTCTTCCATTCGTTTAAATCTTCCTCTTTATCAAGGTTGATTTCTAGGTTCATGGCATTGTGGTCTGAGAAGGTGTTTGATAAGATTTTCAGTCTTCAGTGGAGTTTGTATTGCCTCGCCTTGTGCCCTAACATGTAGTCTACTTTTGAAAATGTGCCGCGTGCACTTGAGAAGTTTGTGTCTTCTGCTGCTTTGGGAGGAACGGTTCTGTAAATATCAATGAAATCCATTAGATCCAGTGTGTCATTTAAGACCTGTGTTTCCCTGTTGACATTTTGTCTTGATCATCAGTAAAATGATGACAGTGGGGTGTTAAAATATTCCACTATGATTGTCTGCTGTAGATCTCTGCCTTAAAGTCCACGAATGAATTAATCTCTTACATATGTATGCGCTCCTCTATTGGGTGCATGTATATTGATGTGTTATTTCCTCCTGCTGGATTGATTCCTTTATTGTAATGTAGTGACCACTTTTGTCCCTTGTTATGGTCTGTAAGCTTAGATTGTCAGAAACACGTAATGCTAACCTCGTTGTTTATTTCCATTTGCAGGGAATATTTTTTCCCATCCTTTCGTTTTTAGCTTCTGTGAATGTTTTGCTCTCAGGTGGGTCTCTTGCAGAGAGTACGTATTTGGGGCCTGTTGTCTTATCCATTCGGCTACCTCACGTCTTTTGATTGGAGCACTTCTTCAGTTTACATTTAAGGTTACCCTTGAGATCTACTTCATTTAATGCCCTTTCCCCCCTTACGCCACCTCTCAATATTTCCTTATTAAATCGTTTGGATTTGCATGCTCTAGGTATACTTTCTGTTTCAATCAGTGTTTCCAAATCCTCTGCCTGTTCCACTTTCCAACACTGTACATAGCCTTTGCTAGAGGTTTAAACAATGCTAAAGTCATTCCAGGACTACAGCCAAACATGTCCCAGCAGGCGTTGCCAGTAGCCGATACAAATGTATTGATTTGATGTTATTTCAAAGACTAATACACAGGTTAGCTCACTTTGGACACTTTTGTCTCAGTCTTTGACCTAATTTTACAGTTGAATTACTCTCTGCAGTTCTCATATTGCCAGTGAAGTCTTTTAATTTAATGGAATTTGAAAGGTGAGTATGATCAAACAGTTACCACTTTCTAAGTTTCTCATTCATGACTTTTAGTGTTTCCTTAACACTGAACAAAATCCCACCTGGTCTGAACTGATTTTTAGAATGGTCAGTCAACTTTTACACAGTGAGCTGCAAATATAAACGCTAAAACGCCGCGGTTCCAATACTGGTTAGCCCTTAACACGTCCAAATGGACTGAAGTTATGCCTTAGAAAGATAGGGGCATGAATTGGAAAGCGTTTCACTATTCGAAAGAATCCGCAAGAGAGATTTTCTGTCGAGGACTCACTGCTTCTGTGAAGTATCATGTAATGATGTTTACAAAAGGTGCATTTTGTCCCATTGTTTCCATAGATAGCAGGTGTTTCCTTTGGCTATCCTAATTCTGCCAAGCACAGTGTTGTTGCACATCTGTGTTGTGTACATCCTTCACAACGTGTGTTCAGAAACTGAACTCCAGTGTTAAACAGTGCTAGGTAACTTGAAACACTAAAACAACACTCTTCTGAACTGTCATTGAGATTAGCATGTAAAAGTGTACTGAATACATGGTGTGTCATCAAGTATTCATACATGAACTACCTTGGTACGTATTCACAGAAATCTGTGATCATTCACAGGTGAATCAGTCCGCAAAGTGCTAATATCTTCTGCTTAGTCTCATCATGTCAAGCCGTTTCCTGAAAGAACACGTTCAAACACATATTAAGTAGTTTGGATTTTCACGCAGTTGGTAGAGTTTGTGCTTCCATCAGTGTTTCCAAACCCTCTCCTCAAAAAACATTCTAACGCTGTACCCAGACTGTCCTAGAGACTTAAACATTGCAAAACTCATTCAAGCACGAAAATCAAAACTTTCCCAGTAGACCTTGCAAGTAGCCTATCCAAACATATTGATTGCAAGTTAGTTCATAGACTAATACACGCATTACATCACGTTGGACTATGTCTCAATCTTTCCCCTCATTCACAGGTGAATTACTGTGAGGAATGCTCATGTCGCTGGCGAAATCTTTTAACTGAATGGTATTTAAAGGGGGAGCATGAGCAAACATTCACTTACATTTAGCTTCTTCCTCATTCATGAATTTTAGTTTATGTGTTTAACATGAAACCAAACCATTTTACTTTCATTGATATTTACTTGTTATTGTTCAAGGTGTTACAGATGTCCATTTTTCTCCCCCTTGGCCCATTCCACCCAGCCCACATCACCTCCCCAGTCCCTCATCACACCCTTGTCCGTGCCCTTGGGTGAGTCATATACGGACGGATAGCAATTCTTCGGTTACTCTCTCCCCCTCCACCCACCCGTCGCTCCCCCACCCCACCCGCAATCTGAGACTCTTCGGTCTGATCCATGCTGCCACGTCATTGAATCTATCCTGTCCATCAGCTTATTACGTTCTTTAGATTCCACAGAAAATTGAGATCATGCGATGTTTGTCTTCCTCTGCCTGGCTCATTTCGTTTTGCCGAATATTTTCCAGTTCTGTCCACACCGTCATTCATGAATTGCAGAGCTTGCTTCAAACTTTGCCAAAATACCGCTTTGTACGAATTCCTTTCAAAATGGTCGGTCAGGTTTTACACGATGAGCTAGCTGCTCATTGAAACGCTAAAACCAAACAGTTCCAATATTGGTTTTCTATTAACTTTTACTGATGTATAGACGTTATGTCTTTGGAGAGTAGAGGCACTAATTAGAAAGTGTTTCAATATTTTAAAGACTACACAAGAGAAGTCCTGTGTCGAGTGCTCATTATTTCTGTGAATTATTATTATTTAATGACCTTTACAAAAGGTGCGTGATACACCGTTGTACACATCGTAGGTGTTTCATTGGGTAATCATAATTGTGCTCCAAACCCTCTTTCACATCTGTGCTGTGTACGACTTTCACGCTGTGTTCCGAATATTCACTTCAGTGTCAGAAGAAATCAATACGAGTCGCAAGTCTTCTACACTGCCTTTCTAGTAGCCTGTACAAATGGATTGAATGCATATTGTGTCATCAAGAGTAATTCGTGCATTATCTCTCGGGAACATATTCCAATAAACTTTTGATAATACACGGGTGAATCACTCTGTAAAAGGCTATCTTCTGTTTCGCGTTACTCGCTAAAGCCATGTAGTATGAGAGCATGTTGGAAAACCGATTACAGAGTTTGGATTTTCATGCGGTAGCTGCTGTTTCTGCGTCAGTGTTTCCAAATCCTCTGTGTATTCAACTTTCTAATGCTGCACGTACATAAGCTTTGCTAACAGTGCAAGCACTGCCAAACTCATTGAGGCGCTAAAACTAGACCTTTCCTTACAGACATTGCAAGGAGCATATACCACATGTATTGATTTTAGGTTGTTACACGGACTAAGAAACACATCACATCACTTTGGAGTAAGCCTTGATCTCTGACGTAATTCAGTTGCATTACTGTGTGAAATGCTCATATGTCCTGTGAACTCTGTTAATATAATGGAATAGACTGGTGAAGTATGCACGAACATTCATTATTTAATTCCATTCTCAATTATGAATTTTAGTGTTTACTTAAAGCTTTGCAAAGTACCGCTTCATAGGAATTGATACTACAATGGCCAGTCAAGCTTTACACACTGGGCGGCCGATTTAAATGCTAAAAGTACACTGTTCCAATATTGGTTTGTTCTTCCCCTTTAGAAATGTATTCATTTTATGTATGTCTTATAAAAATAGAGGCATTATTTGGAGTGTGTTTCGCCATTGGAGGGAATAAGCAAGAGAAGTTCCGTGTCGAGTGAAGTATTCGAATGTAATGATCGTGCCAAAAAGTGTCTGTTACTCCATTGTTTACGCTGTTAGTAGGTGTCTTTCCATTTCGTAATCATAATTGTGGTACGAACGGTGTAGCACATCTGTATTTTGTACACATTTCTAGTTTTGTTCACAATAGTCACTCCAGTTTGGGACAGTACAAAGGAAAATGAAGCACTGAAACTGCACTCTTCTCCACTGTCTTCGCTATTCACATACACGAATGTATTGAATGCCTGTTATGCCATCGAGCAATTCCTGCACTGGCTGTCTGGAAGGTACTCAAATGAACCTTTTGTAATACACAGGTGACTCATTCTGTAAACCTCTCCTGTGAAAAATGGCGCTGTTCCAATATTGGTGTGCTCTTTCCATTCACAAATCTATTGATTTTATGTTATGTTTGTTTGTACACCTATGACATAGTTTTGATTTTCCTGCAGTAGGTATGCTTTATGCTTCAATCAGTGTTTCCTAAACCTCCGTGTATACGACTTGCTAACACTGTCCTGGACTTTGCAAGAGGTTTAAACAATGCAACCCTCTTTCAAGCAGTACGCCTAGACCTTTCCAAATAGAAGTTGCAAGCAGCATACACAAATGCATTGATTTTATGTTATTTCGTAGGCTAATAAACGCATTAGATCACTTTGGGCTATGTCTGAATCTTTGACGTAATTCACAGTTGAATAACCGTGACAAATGCTCATATCGCCTGTGAAGTATTTTAATATAGTGGAATTTATGGAAAAGCATAAACAAATATACCCGGGCCGCCACCACACTATTGCCTGTGTCCATGGGTTCTGCATACATGCATATAAGGTCTTTGGTTCATCCCTTCCCAGCCACCCACCTACCCCCACCTTCCCTCTGAGAATCATCAGCTTGTTCCATGCTTCAGTGTCCCCGGATCTCTTTTGTCCATCAGTTGATTTTGTCCTTCAAGTTCCACATGCGAGTGAAATCAAGCAATACTTGTCTTTCTCCAGCCGGCTTATTTCACTTAGCATAATATTGTCTAAGCCCATCCGTGCTGCCCCCCATGGTATGAGATCCTTCTTCTTTACAGCTGTGTGGTGCTCCACGGTGTAACTGTCCCACAGCCTTTTTATCCACTCATCTGCTGACGGACGCTTGGGCCCTTTCTAGGTTTTAGCTATCGTCACACGCACTACTATGAACAAAGGGGTGCATCTATTCTTTCTGATTATTTTCTTTTAAGACTATATCTTAAGATATATTCCTAGAAGTGAGATCACTGGGTCCAAAGATAGTCCCATTTTAATTTATTCGAGGCGCCTCCAGACTGTTTTCCGTAGCGGCTGCCCAAGTCTGCATTCCCACCGGCAGTGTACTAAGTAAGGCTCCCCTTTCTCCACATCCTCACGGCACATGTCCTTTGTGGATTTGTTGATGGTAGCCGTTCTTACAGGTGTGAAGTGATACCTCACCGTGGTTTCAATTTGCATTTCTCTGATTAGTGGCGCTGAGCATTTTCTCACATGTCTCTTGGCCATCTATATGTTGTCCTCTCTGCAGAAGTACCTATTAGGTACTTAGCCCGGTTTGTAATTGGATTGTATGAGTTCCCTACGTATTTTGGATATTAACCCTGTATCAGATGTGTGTTTGGCAAATATGTTCTCTCAAACAGTAGTTCCACAACTTACATGTAAGCCTTTGATCCATTTTGAATTTATTTTGGTGTATGGTGTAAGTTGGTGGTCTAGTTCCCTTTTTTTAAAGGTAGTTGTTCAATTTTCCTAGCACCATTTAGTGAAGAGTCTACCTTTACTCCATTGTCCTTTACTCTGGCCTCCTTTGTCAATTACTAACTGACCATAATGCTTTTGGTCTCTTTCTGGGCTCTCTGTTCTATGCCGTTGAGCTACGCATGTCTGTTGTGGTGCCAGTACCAGGCTGTTTTGATTACAGTGGCTTAGTAGTACAGTTTGATATGCGGTAAAGTGATCCCTCCCACTCTGCTCTTTGTTGTCCAGAGGGCTGCTGCTATTTGGGGCCTCTTTTGTTTCCGTATAATGCTTTGGAGTATTTGTTATAGCTCTGTGAAATATGCTGTTGGTATCTTATTCCAAAATGCATTTGAATTTGTAAATTGCGTTGGCGAATATAGACCTTTGAATGCTATTAATTCTTCCAGTCCGGGAACATGGCCTATTCTTCCATTCGTTTAAATCTTCCTCTTTATCAAGGTTGATTTCTAGGTTCATGGCATTGTGGTCTGAGAAGGTGTTTGATAAGATTTTCAGTCTTCAGTGGAGTTTGTATTGCCTCGCCTTGTGCCCTAACATGTAGTCTACTTTTGAAAATGTGCCGCGTGCACTTGAGAAGTTTGTGTCTTCTGCTGCTTTGGGAGGAACGGTTCTGTAAATATCAATGAAATCCATTAGATCCAGTGTGTCATTTAAGACCTGTGTTTCCCTGTTGACATTTTGTCTTGATCATCAGTAAAATGATGACAGTGGGGTGTTAAAATATTCCACTATGATTGTCTGCTGTAGATCTCTGCCTTAAAGTCCACGAATGAATTAATCTCTTACATATGTATGCGCTCCTCTATTGGGTGCATGTATATTGATGTGTTATTTCCTCCTGCTGGATTGATTCCTTTATTGTAATGTAGTGACCACTTTTGTCCCTTGTTATGGTCTGTAAGCTTAGATTGTCAGAAACACGTAATGCTAACCTCGTTGTTTATTTCCATTTGCAGGGAATATTTTTTCCCATCCTTTCGTTTTTAGCTTCTGTGAATGTTTTGCTCTCAGGTGGGTCTCTTGCAGAGAGTACGTATTTGGGGCCTGTTGTCTTATCCATTCGGCTACCTCACGTCTTTTGATTGGAGCACTTCTTCAGTTTACATTTAAGGTTACCCTTGAGATCTACTTCATTTAATGCCCTTTCCCCCCTTACGCCACCTCTCAATATTTCCTTATTAAATCGTTTGGATTTGCATGCTCTAGGTATACTTTCTGTTTCAATCAGTGTTTCCAAATCCTCTGCCTGTTCCACTTTCCAACACTGTACATAGCCTTTGCTAGAGGTTTAAACAATGCTAAAGTCATTCCAGGACTACAGCCAAACATGTCCCAGCAGGCGTTGCCAGTAGCCGATACAAATGTATTGATTTGATGTTATTTCAAAGACTAATACACAGGTTAGCTCACTTTGGACACTTTTGTCTCAGTCTTTGACCTAATTTTACAGTTGAATTACTCTCTGCAGTTCTCATATTGCCAGTGAAGTCTTTTAATTTAATGGAATTTGAAAGGTGAGTATGATCAAACAGTTACCACTTTCTAAGTTTCTCATTCATGACTTTTAGTGTTTCCTTAACACTGAACAAAATCCCACCTGGTCTGAACTGATTTTTAGAATGGTCAGTCAACTTTTACACAGTGAGCTGCAAATATAAACGCTAAAACGCCGCGGTTCCAATACTGGTTAGCCCTTAACACGTCCAAATGGACTGAAGTTATGCCTTAGAAAGATAGGGGCATGAATTGGAAAGCGTTTCACTATTCGAAAGAATCCGCAAGAGAGATTTTCTGTCGAGGACTCACTGCTTCTGTGAAGTATCATGTAATGATGTTTACAAAAGGTGCATTTTGTCCCATTGTTTCCATAGATAGCAGGTGTTTCCTTTGGCTATCCTAATTCTGCCAAGC
Organism: Miniopterus natalensis; assembly: GCF_054644295.1. Taxonomy (NCBI): domain Eukaryota; kingdom Metazoa; phylum Chordata; class Mammalia; order Chiroptera; family Miniopteridae; genus Miniopterus; species Miniopterus natalensis. Next base: position 64,086,940 of record NC_142103.1, read on the forward strand.
ACAGTGTTGTTGCACATCTGTGTTGTGTACATCCTTCACAACGTGTGTTCAGAAACTGAACTCCAGTGTTAAACAGTGCTAGGTAACTTGAAACACTAAAACAACACTCTTCTGAACTGTCATTGAGATTAGCATGTAAAAGTGTACTGAATACATGGTGTGTCATCAAGTATTCATACATGAACTACCTTGGTACGTATTCACAGAAATCTGTGATCATTCACAGGTGAATCAGTCCGCAAAGTGCTAATATCTTCTGCTTAGTCTCATCATGTCAAGCCGTTTCCTGAAAGAACACGTTCAAACACATATTAAGTAGTTTGGATTTTCACGCAGTTGGTAGAGTTTGTGCTTCCATCAGTGTTTCCAAACCCTCTCCTCAAAAAACATTCTAACGCTGTACCCAGACTGTCCTAGAGACTTAAACATTGCAAAACTCATTCAAGCACGAAAATCAAAACTTTCCCAGTAGACCTTGCAAGTAGCCTATCCAAACATATTGATTGCAAGTTAGTTCATAGACTAATACACGCATTACATCACGTTGGACTATGTCTCAATCTTTCCCCTCATTCACAGGTGAATTACTGTGAGGAATGCTCATGTCGCTGGCGAAGTCTTTTAACTGAATGGTATTTAAAGGGGGAGCATGAGCAAACATTCACTTACATTTAGCTTCTTCCTCATTCATGAATTTTAGTTTATGTGTTTAACATGAAACCAAACCATTTTACTTTCATTGATATTTACTTGTTATTGTTCAAGGTGTTACAGATGTCCATTTTTCTCCCCCTTGGCCCATTCCACCCAGCCCACATCACCTCCCCAGTCCCTCATCACACCCTTGTCCGTGCCCTTGGGTGAGTCATATACGGACGGATAGCAATTCTTCGGTTACTCTCTCCCCCTCCACCCACCCGTCGCTCCCCCACCCCACCCGCAATCTGAGACTCTTCGGTCTGATCCATGCTGCCACGTCATTGAATCTATCCTGTCCATCAGCTTATTACGTTCTTTAGATTCCACAGAAAAGTGAGATCATGCGATGTTTGTCTTCCTCTGCCTGGCTCATTTCGTTTTGCCGAATATTTTCCAGTTCTGTCCACACCGTCATTCATGAATTGCAGAGCTTGCTTCAAACTTTGCCAAAATACCGCTTTGTACGAATTCCTTTCAAAATGGTCGGTCAGGTTTTACACGATGAGCTAGCTGCTCATTGAAACGCTAAAACCAAACAGTTCCAATATTGGTTTTCTATTAACTTTTACTGATGTATAGACGTTATGTCTTTGGAGAGTAGAGGCACTAATTAGAAAGTGTTTCAATATTTTAAAGACTACACAAGAGAAGTCCTGTGTCGAGTGCTCATTATTTCTGTGAATTATTATTATTTAATGACCTTTACAAAAGGTGCGTGATACACCGTTGTACACATCGTAGGTGTTTCATTGGGTAATCATAATTGTGCTCCAAACCCTCTTTCACATCTGTGCTGTGTACGACTTTCACGCTGTGTTCCGAATATTCACTTCAGTGTCAGAAGAAATCAATACGAGTCGCAAGTCTTCTACACTGCCTTTCTAGTAGCCTGTACAAATGGATTGAATGCATATTGTGTCATCAAGAGTAATTCGTGCATTATCTCTCGGGAACATATTCCAATAAACTTTTGATAATACACGGGTGAATCACTCTGTAAAAGGCTATCTTCTGTTTCGCCTTACTCGCTAAAGCCATGTAGTATGAGAGCATGTTGGAAAACCGATTACAGAGTTTGGATTTTCATGCGGTAGCTGCTGTTTCTGCGTCAGTGTTTCCAAATCCTCTGTGTATTCAACTTTCTAATGCTGCACGTACATAAGCTTTGCTAACAGTGCAAGCACTGCCAAACTCATTGAGGCGCTAAAACTAGACCTTTCCTTACAGACATTGCAAGGAGCATATACCACATGTATTGATTTTAGGTTGTTACACGGACTAAGAAACACATCACATCACTTTGGAGTAAGCCTTGATCTCTGACGTAATTCAGTTGCATTACTGTGTGAAATGCTCATATGTCCTGTGAACTCTGTTAATATAATGGAATAGACTGGTGAAGTATGCACGAACATTCATTATTTAATTCCATTCTCAATTATGAATTTTAGTGTTTACTTAAAGCTTTGCAAAGTACCGCTTCATAGGAATTGATACTACAATGGCCAGTCAAGCTTTACACACTGGGCGGCCGATTTAAATGCTAAAAGTACACTGTTCCAATATTGGTTTGTTCTTCCCCTTTAGAAATGTATTCATTTTATGTATGTCTTATAAAAATAGAGGCATTATTTGGAGTGTGTTTCGCCATTGGAGGGAATAAGCAAGAGAAGTTCCGTGTCGAGTGAAGTATTCGAATGTAATGATCGTGCCAAAAAGTGTCTGTTACTCCATTGTTTACGCTGTTAGTAGGTGTCTTTCCATTTCGTAATCATAATTGTGGTACGAACGGTGTAGCACATCTGTATTTTGTACACATTTCTAGTTTTGTTCACAATAGTCACTCCAGTTTGGGACAGTACAAAGGAAAATGAAGCACTGAAACTGCACTCTTCTCCACTGTCTTCGCTATTCACATACACGAATGTATTGAATGCCTGTTATGCCATCGAGCAATTCCTGCACTGGCTGTCTGGAAGGTACTCAAATGAACCTTTTGTAATACACAGGTGACTCATTCTGTAAACCTCTCCTGTGAAAAATGGCGCTGTTCCAATATTGGTGTGCTCTTTCCATTCACAAATCTATTGATTTTATGTTATGTTTGTTTGTACACCTATGACATAGTTTTGATTTTCCTGCAGTAGGTATGCTTTATGCTTCAATCAGTGTTTCCTAAACCTCCGTGTATACGACTTGCTAACACTGTCCTGGACTTTGCAAGAGGTTTAAACAATGCAACCCTCTTTCAAGCAGTACGCCTAGACCTTTCCAAATAGAAGTTGCAAGCAGCATACACAAATGCATTGATTTTATGTTATTTCGTAGGCTAATAAACGCATTAGATCACTTTGGGCTATGTCTGAATCTTTGACGTAATTCACAGTTGAATAACCGTGACAAATGCTCATATCGCCTGTGAAGTATTTTAATATAGTGGAATTTATGGAAAAGCATAAACAAATATACCCGGGCCGCCACCACACTATTGCCTGTGTCCATGGGTTCTGCATACATGCATATAAGGTCTTTGGTTCATCCCTTCCCAGCCACCCACCTACCCCCACCTTCCCTCTGAGAATCATCAGCTTGTTCCATGCTTCAGTGTCCCCGGATCTCTTTTGTCCATCAGTTGATTTTGTCCTTCAAGTTCCACATGCGAGTGAAATCAAGCAATACTTGTCTTTCTCCAGCCGGCTTATTTCACTTAGCATAATATTGTCTAAGCCCATCCGTGCTGCCCCCCATGGTATGAGATCCTTCTTCTTTACAGCTGTGTGGTGCTCCACGGTGTAACTGTCCCACAGCCTTTTTATCCACTCATCTGCTGACGGACGCTTGGGCCCTTTCTAGGTTTTAGCTATCGTCACACGCACTACTATGAACAAAGGGGTGCATCTATTCTTTCTGATTATTTTCTTTTAAGACTATATCTTAAGATATATTCCTAGAAGTGAGATCACTGGGTCCAAAGATAGTCCCATTTTAATTTATTCGAGGCGCCTCCAGACTGTTTTCCGTAGCGGCTGCCCAAGTCTGCATTCCCACCGGCAGTGTACTAAGTAAGGCTCCCCTTTCTCCACATCCTCACGGCACATGTCCTTTGTGGATTTGTTGATGGTAGCCGTTCTTACAGGTGTGAAGTGATACCTCACCGTGGTTTCAATTTGCATTTCTCTGATTAGTGGCGCTGAGCATTTTCTCACATGTCTCTTGGCCATCTATATGTTGTCCTCTCTGCAGAAGTACCTATTAGGTACTTAGCCCGGTTTGTAATTGGATTGTATGAGTTCCCTACGTATTTTGGATATTAACCCTGTATCAGATGTGTGTTTGGCAAATATGTTCTCTCAAACAGTAGTTCCACAACTTACATGTAAGCCTTTGATCCATTTTGAATTTATTTTGGTGTATGGTGTAAGTTGGTGGTCTAGTTCCCTTTTTTTAAAGGTAGTTGTTCAATTTTCCTAGCACCATTTAGTGAAGAGTCTACCTTTACTCCATTGTCCTTTACTCTGGCCTCCTTTGTCAATTACTAACTGACCATAATGCTTTTGGTCTCTTTCTGGGCTCTCTGTTCTATGCCGTTGAGCTACGCATGTCTGTTGTGGTGCCAGTACCAGGCTGTTTTGATTACAGTGGCTTAGTAGTACAGTTTGATATGCGGTAAAGTGATCCCTCCCACTCTGCTCTTTGTTGTCCAGAGGGCTGCTGCTATTTGGGGCCTCTTTTGTTTCCGTATAATGCTTTGGAGTATTTGTTATAGCTCTGTGAAATATGCTGTTGGTATTTTATTCCAAAATGCATTTGAATTTGTAAATTGCGTTGGCGAATATAGACCTTTGAATGCTATTAATTCTTCCAGTCCGGGAACATGGCCTATTCTTCCATTCGTTTAAATCTTCCTCTTTATCAAGGTTGATTTCTAGGTTCATGGCATTGTGGTCTGAGAAGGTGTTTGATAAGATTTTCAGTCTTCAGTGGAGTTTGTATTGCCTCGCCTTGTGCCCTAACATGTAGTCTACTTTTGAAAATGTGCCGCGTGCACTTGAGAAGTTTGTGTCTTCTGCTGCTTTGGGAGGAACGGTTCTGTAAATATCAATGAAATCCATTAGATCCAGTGTGTCATTTAAGACCTGTGTTTCCCTGTTGACATTTTGTCTTGATCATCAGTAAAATGATGACAGTGGGGTGTTAAAATATTCCACTATGATTGTCTGCTGTAGATCTCTGCCTTAAAGTCCACGAATGAATTAATCTCTTACATATGTATGCGCTCCTCTATTGGGTGCATGTATATTGATGTGTTATTTCCTCCTGCTGGATTGATTCCTTTATTGTAATGTAGTGACCACTTTTGTCCCTTGTTATGGTCTGTAAGCTTAGATTGTCAGAAACACGTAATGCTAACCTCGTTGTTTATTTCCATTTGCAGGGAATATTTTTTCCCATCCTTTCGTTTTTAGCTTCTGTGAATGTTTTGCTCTCAGGTGGGTCTCTTGCAGAGAGTACGTATTTGGGGCCTGTTGTCTTATCCATTCGGCTACCTCACGTCTTTTGATTGGAGCACTTCTTCAGTTTACATTTAAGGTTACCCTTGAGATCTACTTCATTTAATGCCCTTTCCCCCCTTACGCCACCTCTCAATATTTCCTTATTAAATCGTTTGGATTTGCATGCTCTAGGTATACTTTCTGTTTCAATCAGTGTTTCCAAATCCTCTGCCTGTTCCACTTTCCAACACTGTACATAGCCTTTGCTAGAGGTTTAAACAATGCTAAAGTCATTCCAGGACTACAGCCAAACATGTCCCAGCAGGCGTTGCCAGTAGCCGATACAAATGTATTGATTTGATGTTATTTCAAAGACTAATACACAGGTTAGCTCACTTTGGACACTTTTGTCTCAGTCTTTGACCTAATTTTACAGTTGAATTCCTCTCTGCAGTTCTCATATTGCCAGTGAAGTCTTTTAATTTAATGGAATTTGAAAGGTGAGTATGATCAAACAGTTACCACTTTCTAAGTTTCTCATTCATGACTTTTAGTGTTTGCTGAACACTCACAAAATCCCACCTGGTCTGAATTGATTTTTAGAATGGTCAGTCGACTTTTACACAGTGAGCTGCAAATATAAACGCTAAAGCGCCGCGGTTCCAATACTGGTTAGCTCTTAATACGTCCAAATGGACTGACGCTATGCCTCAGAAAGATAAGGGCATGAACTGGAAAGCGTTTTCACTATTCGAAAGGATCCGCAAGAGAGATTTTCTGTCGAGGACTCACTGCTTCTGTGAAGTATCATGTAATGATGTTTACAAAAGGTGCATTTTGTCCCATTGTTTCCATAGATAGCAGGTGTTTCCTTTGGCTATCCTAATTCTGCCAAGCACAGTGTTGTTGCACATCTGTGTTGTGTACATCCTTCACAACGTGTGTTCAGAAACTGAACTCCAGTGTTAAACAGTGCTAGGTAACTTGAAACACTAAAACAACACTCTTCTGAACTGTCATTGAGATTAGCATGTAAAAGTGTACTGAATACATGGTGTGTCATCAAGTATTCATACATGAACTACCTTGGTACGTATTCACAGAAATCTGTGATCATTCACAGGTGAATCAGTCCGCAAAGTGCTAAAATCTTCTGCTTAGTCTCATCATGTCAAGCCGTTTCCTGAAAGAACACGTTCAAACACATATTAAGTAGTTTGATTTTTCATGCAGTTGGTAGAGTTTGTGCTTCCATCAGTGTTTCCAAACCCTCTCCTTAAAAAACATTCTAACGCTGTACCCAGACTGTCCTAGAGGCTTAAACATTGCAAAACTCATTCAAGCACGAAAATCAAAACTTTCCCAGTAGACCTTGCAAGTAGCCTATCCAAACATATTGATTGCAAGTTAGTTCATAGACTAATACACGCATTACATCACGTTGGACTATGTCTCAATCTTTCCCCTCATTCACAGGTGAATTACTGTGAGGAATGCTCATGTCGCTGGCGAAGTCTTTTAACTGAATGGTATTTAAAGGGGGAGCATGAGCAAACATTCACTTACATTTAGCTTCTTCCTCATTCATGAATTTTAGTTTATGTGTTTAACATGAAACCAAACCATTTTACTTTCATTGATATTTACTTGTTATTGTTCAAGGTGTTACAGATGTCCATTTTTCTCCCCCTTGGCCCATTCCACCCAGCCCACATCACCTCCCCAGTCCCTCATCACACCCTTGTCCGTGCCCTTGGGTGAGTCATATACGGACGGATAGCAATTCTTCGGTTACTCTCTCCCCCTCCACCCACCCGTCGCTCCCCCACCCCACCCGCAATCTGAGACTCTTCGGTCTGATCCATGCTGCCACGTCATTGAATCTATCCTGTCCATCAGCTTATTACGTTCTTTAGATTCCACAGAAAAGTGAGATCATGCGATGTTTGTCTTCCTCTGCCTGGCTCATTTCGTTTTGCCGAATATTTTCCAGTTCTGTCCACACCGTCATTCATGAATTTCAGTGCTTGCTTCAAGCTTTGCCAAAATACCGCTTTGTACGAATTCCTTTCAAAATGGTCGGTCAGGTTTTACACGATGAGCTAGCTGCTCATTGAAACGCTAAAACCAAACAGTTCCAATATTGGTTTTCTATTAACTTTTACTGATGTATAGACGTTATGTCTTTGGAGAGTAGAGGCACTAATTAGAAAGTGTTTCAATGTTTTAATGCCTACACAAGAGAAGTCCTGTGTCGAGTGCTCATTACTTCTGTGAATTATTATTATTTAATGACCTTTACAAAAGGTGCGTGATACACCGTTGTACACATCGTAGGTGTTTCATTGGGTAATCATAATTGTGCTCCAAACCCTCTTTCACATCTGTGCTGTGTACGACTTTCACGCTGTGTTCCGAATATTCACTTCAGTGTCAGAAGAAATCAATACGAGTCGCAAGTCTTCTACACTGCCTTTCTAGTAGCCTGTACAAATGGATTGAATGCATATTGTGTCATCAAGAGTAATTCGTGCATTATCTCTCGGGAACATATTCCAATAAACTTTTGATAATACACGGGTGAATCACTCTGTAAAAGGCTATCTTCTGTTTCGCGTTACTCGCTAAAGCCATGTAGTATGAGAGCATGTTGGAAAACCGATTACAGAGTTTGGATTTTCATGCGGTAGCTGCTGTTTCTGCGTCAGTGTTTCCAAATCCTCTGTGTATTCAACTTTCTAATGCTGCACGTACATAAGCTTTGCTAACAGTGCAAGCACTGCCAAACTCATTGAGGCGCTAAAACTAGACCTTTCCTTACAGACATTGCAAGGAGCATATACCACATGTATTGATTTTAGGTTGTTACACGGACTAAGAAACACATCACATCACTTTGGAGTAAGCCTTGATCTCTGACGTAATTCAGTTGCATTACTGTGTGAAATGCTCATATGTCCTGTGAACTCTGTTAATATAATGGAATAGACTGGTGAAGTATGCACGAACATTCATTATTTAATTCCATTCTCAATTATGAATTTTAGTGTTTACTTAAAGCTTTGCAAAGTACCGCTTCATAGGAATTGATACTACAATGGCCAGTCAAGCTTTACACACTGGGCGGCCGATTTAAATGCTAAAAGTACACTGTTCCAATATTGGTTTGTTCTTCCCCTTTAGAAATGTATTCATTTTATGTATGTCTTATAAAAATAGAGGCATTATTTGGAGTGTGTTTCGCCATTGGAGGGAATAAGCAAGAGAAGTTCCGTGTCGAGTGAAGTATTCGAATGTAATGATCGTGCCAAAAAGTGTCTGTTACTCCATTGTTTACGCTGTTAGTAGGTGTCTTTCCATTTCGTAATCATAATTGTGGTACGAACGGTGTAGCACATCTGTATTTTGTACACATTTCTAGTTTTGTTCACAATAGTCACTCCAGTTTGGGACAGTACAAAGGAAAATGAAGCACTGAAACTGCACTCTTCTCCACTGTCTTCGCTATTCACATACACGAATGTATTGAATGCCTGTTATGCCATCGAGCAATTCCTGCACTGGCTGTCTGGAAGGTACTCAAATGAACCTTTTGTAATACACAGGTGACTCATTCTGTAAACCTCTCCTGTGAAAAATGGCGCTGTTCCAATATTGGTGTGCTCTTTCCATTCACAAATCTATTGATTTTATGTTATGTTTGTTTGTACACCTATGACATAGTTTTGATTTTCCTGCAGTAGGTATGCTTTATGCTTCAATCAGTGTTTCCTAAACCTCCGTGTATACGACTTGCTAACACTGTCCTGGACTTTGCAAGAGGTTTAAACAATGCAACCCTCTTTCAAGCAGTACGCCTAGACCTTTCCAAATAGAAGTTGCAAGCAGCATACACAAATGCATTGATTTTATGTTATTTCGTAGGCTAATAAACGCATTAGATCACTTTGGGCTATGTCTGAATCTTTGACGTAATTCACAGTTGAATAACCGTGACAAATGCTCATATCGCCTGTGAAGTATTTTAATATAGTGGAATTTATGGAAAAGCATAAACAAATATACCCGGGCCGCCACCACACTATTGCCTGTGTCCATGGGTTCTGCATACATGCATATAAGGTCTTTGGTTCATCCCTTCCCAGCCACCCACCTACCCCCACCTTCCCTCTGAGAATCATCAGCTTGTTCCATGCTTCAGTGTCCCCGGATCTCTTTTGTCCATCAGTTGATTTTGTCCTTCAAGTTCCACATGCGAGTGAAATCAAGCAATACTTGTCTTTGTCCAGCCGGCTTATTTCACTTAGCATAATATTGTCTAAGCCCATCCGTGCTGCCCCCCATGGTATGAGATCCTTCTTCTTTACAGCTGTGTGGTGCTCCACGGTGTAACTGTCCCACAGCCTTTTTATCCACTCATCTGCTGACGGACGCTTGGGCCCTTTCTAGGTTTTAGCTATCGTCACACGCACTACTATGAACAAAGGGGTGCATCTATTCTTTCTGATTATTTTCTTTTAAGACTATATCTTAAGATATATTCCTAGAAGTGAGATCACTGGGTCCAAAGATAGTCCCATTTTAATTTATTCGAGGCGCCTCCAGACTGTTTTCCGTAGCGGCTGCCCAAGTCTGCATTCCCACCGGCAGTGTACTAAGTAAGGCTCCCCTTTCTCCACATCCTCACGGCACATGTCCTTTGTGGATTTGTTGATGGTAGCCGTTCTTACAGGTGTGAAGTGATACCTCACCGTGGTTTCAATTTGCATTTCTCTGATTAGTGGCGCTGAGCATTTTCTCACATGTCTCTTGGCCATCTATATGTTGTCCTCTCTGCAGAAGTACCTATTAGGTACTTAGCCCGGTTTGTAATTGGATTGTATGAGTTCCCTACGTATTTTGGATATTAACCCTGTATCAGATGTGTGTTTGGCAAATATGTTCTCTCAAACAGTAGTTCCACAACTTACATGTAAGCCTTTGATCCATTTTGAATTTATTTTGGTGTATGGTGTAAGTTGGTGGTCTAGTTCCCTTTTTTTAAAGGTAGTTGTTCAATTTTCCTAGCACCATTTAGTGAAGAGTCTACCTTTACTCCATTGTCCTTTACTCTGGCCTCCTTTGTCAATTACTAACTGACCATAATGCTTTTGGTCTCTTTCTGGGCTCTCTGTTCTATGCCGTTGAGCTACGCATGTCTGTTGTGGTGCCAGTACCAGGCTGTTTTGATTACAGTGGCTTAGTAGTACAGTTTGATATGCGGTAAAGTGATCCCTCCCACTCTGCTCTTTGTTGTCCAGAGGGCTGCTGCTATTTGGGGCCTCTTTTGTTTCCGTATAATGCTTTGGAGTATTTGTTATAGCTCTGTGAAATATGCTGTTGGTATCTTATTCCAAAATGCATTTGAATTTGTAAATTGCGTTGGCGAATATAGACCTTTGAATGCTATTAATTCTTCCAGTCCGGGAACATGGCCTATTCTTCCATTCGTTTAAATCTTCCTCTTTATCAAGGTTGATTTCTAGGTTCATGGCATTGTGGTCTGAGAAGGTGTTTGATAAGATTTTCAGTCTTCAGTGGAGTTTGTATTGCCTCGCCTTGTGCCCTAACATGTAGTCTACTTTTGAAAATGTGCCGCGTGCACTTGAGAAGTTTGTGTCTTCTGCTGCTTTGGGAGGAACGGTTCTGTAAATATCAATGAAATCCATTAGATCCAGTGTGTCATTTAAGACCTGTGTTTCCCTGTTGACATTTTGTCTTGATCATCAGTAAAATGATGACAGTGGGGTGTTAAAATATTCCACTATGATTGTCTGCTGTAGATCTCTGCCTTAAAGTCCACGAATGAATTAATCTCTTACATATGTATGCGCTCCTCTATTGGGTGCATGTATATTGATGTGTTATTTCCTCCTGCTGGATTGATTCCTTTATTGTAATGTAGTGACCACTTTTGTCCCTTGTTATGGTCTGTAAGCTTAGATTGTCAGAAACACGTAATGCTAACCTCGTTGTTTATTTCCATTTGCAGGGAATATTTTTTCCCATCCTTTCGTTTTTAGCTTCTGTGAATGTTTTGCTCTCAGGTGGGTCTCTTGCAGAGAGTACGTATTTGGGGCCTGTTGTCTTATCCATTCGGCTACCTCACGTCTTTTGATTGGAGCACTTCTTCAGTTTACATTTAAGGTTACCCTTGAGATCTACTTCATTTAATGCCCTTTCCCCCCTTACGCCACCTCTCAATATTTCCTTATTAAATCGTTTGGATTTGCATGCTCTAGGTATACTTTCTGTTTCAATCAGTGTTTCCAAATCCTCTGCCTGTTCCACTTTCCAACACTGTACATAGCCTTTGCTAGAGGTTTAAACAATGCTAAAGTCATTCCAGGACTACAGCCAAACATGTCCCAGCAGGCGTTGCCAGTAGCCGATACAAATGTATTGATTTGATGTTATTTCAAAGACTAATACACAGGTTAGCTCACTTTGGACACTTTTGTCTCAGTCTTTGACCTAATTTTACAGTTGAATTCCTCTCTGCAGTTCTCATATTGCCAGTGAAGTCTTTTAATTTAATGGAATTTGAAAGGTGAGTATGATCAAACAGTTACCACTTTCTAAGTTTCTCATTCATGACTTTTAGTGTTTGCTGAACACTCACAAAATCCCACCTGGTCTGAATTGATTTTTAGAATGGTCAGTCGACTTTTACACAGTGAGCTGCAAATATAAACGCTAAAGCGCCGCGGTTCCAATACTGGTTAGCTCTTAATACGTCCAAATGGACTGACGCTATGCCTCAGAAAGATAAGGGCATGAACTGGAAAGCGTTTTCACTATTCGAAAGGATCCGCAAGAGAGATTTTCTGTCGAGGACTCACTGCTTCTGTGAAGTATCATGTAATGATGTTTACAAAAGGTGCATTTTGTCCCATTGTTTCCATAGATAGCAGGTGTTTCCTTTGGCTATCCTAATTCTGCCAAGCACAGTGTTGTTGCACATCTGTGTTGTGTACATCCTTCACAACGTGTGTTCAGAAACTGAACTCCAGTGTTAAACAGTGCTAGGTAACTTGAAACACTAAAACAACACTCTTCTGAACTGTCATTGAGATTAGCATGTAAAAGTGTACTGAATACATGGTGTGTCATCAAGTATTCATACATGAACTACCTTGGTACGTATTCACAGAAATCTGTGATCATTCACAGGTGAATCAGTCCGCAAAGTGCTAAAATCTTCTGCTTAGTCTCATCATGTCAAGCCGTTTCCTGAAAGAACACGTTCAAACACATATTAAGCAGTTTGATTTTTCATGCAGTTGGTAGAGTTTGTGCTTCCATCAGTGTTTCCAAACCCTCTCCTTAAAAAACATTCTAACGCTGTACCCAGACTGTCCTAGAGGCTTAAACATTGCAAAACTCATTCAAGCACGAAAATCAAAACTTTCCCAGTAGACCTTGCAAGTAGCCTATCCAAACATATTGATTGCAAGTTAGTTCATAGACTAATACACGCATTACATCACGTTGGACTATGTCTCAATCTTTCCCCTCATTCACAGGTGAATTACTGTGAGGAATGCTCATGTCGCTGGCGAAGTCTTTTAACTGAATGGTATTTAAAGGGGGAGCATGAGCAAACATTCACTTACATTTAGCTTCTTCCTCATTCATGAATTTTAGTTTATGTGTTTAACATGAAACCAAACCATTTTACTTTCATTGATATTTACTTGTTATTGTTCAAGGTGTTACAGATGTCCATTTTTCTCCCCCTTGGCCCATTCCACCCAGCCCACATCACCTCCCCAGTCCCTCATCACACCCTTGTCCGTGCCCTTGGGTGAGTCATATACGGACGGATAGCAATTCTTCGGTTACTCTCTCCCCCTCCACCCACCCGTCGCTCCCCCACCCCACCCGCAATCTGAGACTCTTCGGTCTGATCCATGCTGCCACGTCATTGAATCTATCCTGTCCATCAGCTTATTACGTTCTTTAGATTCCACAGAAAAGTGAGATCATGCGATGTTTGTCTTCCTCTGCCTGGCTCATTTCGTTTTGCCGAATATTTTCCAGTTCTGTCCACACCGTCATTCATGAATTTCAGTGCTTGCTTCAAGCTTTGCCAAAATACCGCTTTGTACGAATTCCTTTTAAAATGGTCGGTCAGGTTTTACACGATGAGCTAGCTGCTCATTGAAACGCTAAAACCAAACAGTTCCAATATTGGTTTTCTATTAACTTTTACTGATGTATAGACGTTATGTCTTTGGAGAGTAGAGGCACTAATTAGAAAGTGTTTCAATGTTTTAAAGCCTACACAAGAGAAGTCCTGTGTCGAGTGCTCATTACTTCTGTGAATTATTATTATTTAATGACCTTTACAAAAGGTGCGTGATACACCGTTGTACACATCGTAGGTGTTTCATTGGGTAATCATAATTGTGCTCCAAACCCTCTTTCACATCTGTGCTGTGTACGACTTTCACGCTGTGTTCCGAATATTCACTTCAGTGTCAGAAGAAATCAATACGAGTCGCAAGTCTTCTACACTGCCTTTCTAGTAGCCTGTACAAATGGATTGAATGCATATTGTGTCATCAAGAGTAATTCGTGCATTATCTCTCGGGAACATATTCCAATAAACTTTTGATAATACACGGGTGAATCACTCTGTAAAAGGCTATCTTCTGTTTCGCGTTACTCGCTAAAGCCATGTAGTATGAGAGCATGTTGGAAAACCGATTACAGAGTTTGGATTTTCATGCGGTAGCTGCTGTTTCTGCGTCAGTGTTTCCAAATCCTCTGTGTATTCAACTTTCTAATGCTGCACGTACATAAGCTTTGCTAACAGTGCAAGCACTGCCAAACTCATTGAGGCGCTAAAACTAGACCTTTCCTTACAGACATTGCAAGGAGCATATACCACATGTATTGATTTTAGGTTGTTACACGGACTAAGAAACACATCACATCACTTTGGAGTAAGCCTTGATCTCTGACGTAATTCAGTTGCATTACTGTGTGAAATGCTCATATGTCCTGTGAACTCTGTTAATATAATGGAATAGACTGGTGAAGTATGCACGAACATTCATTATTTAATTCCATTCTCAATTATGAATTTTAGTGTTTACTTAAAGCTTTGCAAAGTACCGCTTCATAGGAATTAATACTACAATGGCCAGTCAAGCTTTACACACTGGGCGGCCGATTTAAATGCTAAAAGTACACTGTTCCAATATTGGTTTGTTCTTCCCCTTTAGAAATGTATTCATTTTATGTATGTCTTATAAAAATAGAGGCATTATTTGGAGTGTGTTTCGCCATTGGAGGGAATAAGCAAGAGAAGTTCCGTGTCGAGTGAAGTATTCGAATGTAATGATCGTGCCAAAAAGTGTCTGTTACTCCATTGTTTACGCTGTTAGTAGGTGTCTTTCCATTTCGTAATCATAATTGTGGTACGAACGGTGTAGCACATCTGTATTTTGTACACATTTCTAGTTTTGTTCACAATAGTCACTCCAGTTTGGGACAGTACAAAGGAAAATGAAGCACTGAAACTGCACTCTTCTCCACTGTCTTCGCTATTCACATACACGAATGTATTGAATGCCTGTTATGCCATCGAGCAATTCCTGCACTGGCTGTCTGGAAGGTACTCAAATGAACCTTTTGTAATACACAGGTGACTCATTCTGTAAACCTCTCCTGTGAAAAATGGCGCTGTTCCAATATTGGTGTGCTCTTTCCATTCACAAATCTATTGATTTTATGTTATGTTTGTTTGTACACCTATGACATAGTTTTGATTTTCCTGCAGTAGGTATGCTTTATGCTTCAATCAGTGTTTCCTAAACCTCCGTGTATACGACTTGCTAACACTGTCCTGGACTTTGCAAGAGGTTTAAACAATGCAACCCTCTTTCAAGCAGTACGCCTAGACCTTTCCAAATAGAAGTTGCAAGCAGCATACACAAATGCATTGATTTTATGTTATTTCGTAGGCTAATAAACGCATTAGATCACTTTGGGCTATGTCTGAATCTTTGACGTAATTCACAGTTGAATAACCGTGACAAATGCTCATATCGCCTGTGAAGTATTTTAATATAGTGGAATTTATGGAAAAGCATAAACAAATATACCCGGGCCGCCACCACACTATTGCCTGTGTCCATGGGTTCTGCATACATGCATATAAGGTCTTTGGTTCATCCCTTCCCAGCCACCCACCTACCCCCACCTTCCCTCTGAGAATCATCAGCTTGTTCCATGCTTCAGTGTCCCCGGATCTCTTTTGTCCATCAGTTGATTTTGTCCTTCAAGTTCCACATGCGAGTGAAATCAAGCAATACTTGTCTTTGTCCAGCCGGCTTATTTCACTTAGCATAATATTGTCTAAGCCCATCCGTGCTGCCCCCCATGGTATGAGATCCTTCTTCTTTACAGCTGTGTGGTGCTCCACGGTGTAACTGTCCCACAGCCTTTTTATCCACTCATCTGCTGACGGACGCTTGGGCCCTTTCTAGGTTTTAGCTATCGTCACACGCACTACTATGAACAAAGGGGTGCATCTATTCTTTCTGATTATTTTCTTTTAAGACTATATCTTAAGATATATTCCTAGAAGTGAGATCACTGGGTCCAAAGATAGTCCCATTTTAATTTATTCGAGGCGCCTCCAGACTGTTTTCCGTAGCGGCTGCCCAAGTCTGCATTCCCACCGGCAGTGTACTAAGTAAGGCTCCCCTTTCTCCACATCCTCACGGCACATGTGCTTTGTGGATTTGTTGATGGTAGCCGTTCTTACAGGTGTGAAGTGATACCTCACCGTGGTTTCAATTTGCATTTCTCTGATTAGTGGCGCTGAGCATTTTCTCACATGTCTCTTGGCCATCTATATGTTGTCCTCTCTGCAGAAGTACCTATTAGGTACTTAGCCCGGTTTGTAATTGGATTGTATGAGTTCCCTACGTATTTTGGATATTAACCCTGTATCAGATGTGTGTTTGGCAAATATGTTCTCTCAAACAGTAGTTCCACAACTTACATGTAAGCCTTTGATCCATTTTGAATTTATTTTGGTGTATGGTGTAAGTTGGTGGTCTAGTTCCCTTTTTTTAAAGGTAGTTGTTCAATTTTCCTAGCACCATTTAGTGAAGAGTCTACCTTTACTCCATTGTCCTTTACTCTGGCCTCCTTTGTCAATTACTAACTGACCATAATGCTTTTGGTCTCTTTCTGGGCTCTCTGTACTATGCCGTTGAGCTACGCATGTCTGTTGTGGTGCCAGTACCAGGCTGTTTTGATTACAGTGGCTTAGTAGTACAGTTTGATATGCGGTAAAGTGATCCCTCCCACTCTGCTCTTTGTTGTCCAGAGGGCTGCT
This sequence comes from Miniopterus natalensis, assembly GCF_054644295.1. Taxonomy (NCBI): domain Eukaryota; kingdom Metazoa; phylum Chordata; class Mammalia; order Chiroptera; family Miniopteridae; genus Miniopterus; species Miniopterus natalensis. The sequence goes on from NC_142103.1 coordinate 64,103,530, forward strand.
GCTATTTGGGGCCTCTTTTGTTTCCGTATAATGCTTTGGAGTATTTGTTATAGCTCTGTGAAATATGCTGTTGGTATCTTATTCCAAAATGCATTTGAATTTGTAAATTGCGTTGGCGAATATAGACCTTTGAATGCTATTAATTCTTCCAGTCCGGGAACATGGCCTATTCTTCCATTCGTTTAAATCTTCCTCTTTATCAAGGTTGATTTCTAGGTTCATGGCATTGTGGTCTGAGAAGGTGTTTGATAAGATTTTCAGTCTTCAGTGGAGTTTGTATTGCCTCGCCTTGTGCCCTAACATGTAGTCTACTTTTGAAAATGTGCCGCGTGCACTTGAGAAGTTTGTGTCTTCTGCTGCTTTGGGATGAACGGTTCTGTAAATATCAATGAAATCCATTAGATCCAGTGTGTCATTTAAGACCTGTGTTTCCCTGTTGACATTTTGTCTTGATCATCAGTAAAATGATGACAGTGGGGTGTTAAAATATTCCACTATGATTGTCTGCTGTAGATCTCTGCCTTAAAGTCCACGAATGAATTAATCTCTTACATATGTATGCGCTCCTCTATTGGGTGCATGTATATTGATGTGTTATTTCCTCCTGCTGGATTGATTCCTTTATTGTAATGTAGTGACCACTTTTGTCCCTTGTTATGGTCTGTAAGCTTAGATTGTCAGAAACACGTAATGCTAACCTCGTTGTTTATTTCCATTTGCAGGGAATATTTTTTCCCATCCTTTCGTTTTTAGCTTCTGTGAATGTTTTGCTCTCAGGTGGGTCTCTTGCAGAGAGTACGTATTTGGGGCCTGTTGTCTTATCCATTCGGCTACCTCACGTCTTTTGATTGGAGCACTTCTTCAGTTTACATTTAAGGTTACCCTTGAGATCTACTTCATTTAATGCCCTTTCCCCCCTTACGCCACCTCTCAATATTTCCTTATTAAATCGTTTGGATTTGCATGCTCTAGGTATACTTTCTGTTTCAATCAGTGTTTCCAAATCCTCTGCCTGTTCCACTTTCCAACACTGTACATAGCCTTTGCTAGAGGTTTAAACAATGCTAAAGTCATTCCAGGACTACAGCCAAACATGTCCCAGCAGGCGTTGCCAGTAGCCGATACAAATGTATTGATTTGATGTTATTTCAAAGACTAATACACAGGTTAGCTCACTTTGGACACTTTTGTCTCAGTCTTTGACCTAATTTTACAGTTGAATTCCTCTCTGCAGTTCTCATATTGCCAGTGAAGTCTTTTAATTTAATGGAATTTGAAAGGTGAGTATGATCAAACAGTTACCACTTTCTAAGTTTCTCATTCATGACTTTTAGTGTTTGCTGAACACTCACAAAATCCCACCTGGTCTGAATTGATTTTTAGAATGGTCAGTCGACTTTTACACAGTGAGCTGCAAATATAAACGCTAAAGCGCCGCGGTTCCAATACTGGTTAGCTCTTAATACGTCCAAATGGACTGACGCTATGCCTCAGAAAGATAAGGGCATGAACTGGAAAGCGTTTTCACTATTCGAAAGGATCCGCAAGAGAGATTTTCTGTCGAGGACTCACTGCTTCTGTGAAGTATCATGTAATGATGTTTACAAAAGGTGCATTTTGTCCCATTGTTTCCATAGATAGCAGGTGTTTCCTTTGGCTATCCTAATTCTGCCAAGCACAGTGTTGTTGCACATCTGTGTTGTGTACATCCTTCACAACGTGTGTTCAGAAACTGAACTCCAGTGTTAAACAGTGCTAGGTAACTTGAAACACTAAAACAACACTCTTCTGAACTGTCATTGAGATTAGCATGTAAAAGTGTACTGAATACATGGTGTGTCATCAAGTATTCATACATGAACTACCTTGGTACGTATTCACAGAAATCTGTGATCATTCACAGGTGAATCAGTCCGCAAAGTGCTAAAATCTTCTGCTTAGTCTCATCATGTCAAGCCGTTTCCTGAAAGAACACGTTCAAACACATATTAAGTAGTTTGATTTTTCATGCAGTTGGTAGAGTTTGTGCTTCCATCAGTGTTTCCAAACCCTCTCCTTAAAAAACATTCTAACGCTGTACCCAGACTGTCCTAGAGGCTTAAACATTGCAAAACTCATTCAAGCACGAAAATCAAAACTTTCCCAGTAGACCTTGCAAGTAGCCTATCCAAACATATTGATTGCAAGTTAGTTCATAGACTAATACACGCATTACATCACGTTGGACTATGTCTCAATCTTTCCCCTCATTCACAGGTGAATTACTGTGAGGAATGCTCATGTCGCTGGCGAAGTCTTTTAACTGAATGGTATTTAAAGGGGGAGCATGAGCAAACATTCACTTACATTTAGCTTCTTCCTCATTCATGAATTTTAGTTTATGTGTTTAACATGAAACCAAACCATTTTACTTTCATTGATATTTACTTGTTATTGTTCAAGGTGTTACAGATGTCCATTTTTCTCCCCCTTGGCCCATTCCACCCAGCCCACATCACCTCCCCAGTCCCTCATCACACCCTTGTCCGTGCCCTTGGGTGAGTCATATACGGACGGATAGCAATTCTTCGGTTACTCTCTCCCCCTCCACCCACCCGTCGCCCCCCCACCCCACCCGCAATCTGAGACTCTTCGGTCTGATCCATGCTGCCACGTCATTGAATCTATCCTGTCCATCAGCTTATTACGTTCTTTAGATTCCACAGAAAAGTGAGATCATGCGATGTTTGTCTTCCTCTGCCTGGCTCATTTCGTTTTGCCGAATATTTTCCAGTTCTGTCCACACCGTCATTCATGAATTTCAGTGCTTGCTTCAAGCTTTGCCAAAATACCGCTTTGTACGAATTCCTTTTAAAATGGTCGGTCAGGTTTTACACGATGAGCTAGCTGCTCATTGAAACGCTAAAACCAAACAGTTCCAATATTGGTTTTCTATTAACTTTTACTGATGTATAGACGTTATGTCTTTGGAGAGTAGAGGCACTAATTAGAAAGTGTTTCAATGTTTTAAAGCCTACACAAGAGAAGTCCTGTGTCGAGTGCTCATTACTTCTGTGAATTATTATTATTTAATGACCTTTACAAAAGGTGCGTGATACACCGTTGTACACATCGTAGGTGTTTCATTGGGTAATCATAATTGTGCTCCAAACCCTCTTTCACATCTGTGCTGTGTACGACTTTCACGCTGTGTTCCGAATATTCACTTCAGTGTCAGAAGAAATCAATACGAGTCGCAAGTCTTCTACACTGCCTTTCTAGTAGCCTGTACAAATGGATTGAATGCATATTGTGTCATCAAGAGTAATTCGTGCATTATCTCTCGGGAACATATTCCAATAAACTTTTGATAATACACGGGTGAATCACTCTGTAAAAGGCTATCTTCTGTTTCGCGTTACTCGCTAAAGCCATGTAGTATGAGAGCATGTTGGAAAACCGATTACAGAGTTTGGATTTTCATGCGGTAGCTGCTGTTTCTGCGTCAGTGTTTCCAAATCCTCTGTGTATTCAACTTTCTAATGCTGCACGTACATAAGCTTTGCTAACAGTGCAAGCACTGCCAAACTCATTGAGGCGCTAAAACTAGACCTTTCCTTACAGACATTGCAAGGAGCATATACCACATGTATTGATTTTAGGTTGTTACACGGACTAAGAAACACATCACATCACTTTGGAGTAAGCCTTGATCTCTGACGTAATTCAGTTGCATTACTGTGTGAAATGCTCATATGTCCTGTGAACTCTGTTAATATAATGGAATAGACTGGTGAAGTATGCACGAACATTCATTATTTAATTCCATTCTCAATTATGAATTTTAGTGTTTACTTAAAGCTTTGCAAAGTACCGCTTCATAGGAATTAATACTACAATGGCCAGTCAAGCTTTACACACTGGGCGGCCGATTTAAATGCTAAAAGTACACTGTTCCAATATTGGTTTGTTCTTCCCCTTTAGAAATGTATTCATTTTATGTATGTCTTATAAAAATAGAGGCATTATTTGGAGTGTGTTTCGCCATTGGAGGGAATAAGCAAGAGAAGTTCCGTGTCGAGTGAAGTATTCGAATGTAATGATCGTGCCAAAAAGTGTCTGTTACTCCATTGTTTACGCTGTTAGTAGGTGTCTTTCCATTTCGTAATCATAATTGTGGTACGAACGGTGTAGCACATCTGTATTTTGTACACATTTCTAGTTTTGTTCACAATAGTCACTCCAGTTTGGGACAGTACAAAGGAAAATGAAGCACTGAAACTGCACTCTTCTCCACTGTCTTCGCTATTCACATACACGAATGTATTGAATGCCTGTTATGCCATCGAGCAATTCCTGCACTGGCTGTCTGGAAGGTACTCAAATGAACCTTTTGTAATACACAGGTGACTCATTCTGTAAACCTCTCCTGTGAAAAATGGCGCTGTTCCAATATTGGTATGCTCTTTCCATTCACAAATCTATTGATTTTATGTTATGTTTGTTTGTACACCTATGACATAGTTTTGATTTTCCTGCAGTAGGTATGCTTTATGCTTCAATCAGTGTTTCCTAAACCTCCGTGTATACGACTTGCTAACACTGTCCTGGACTTTGCAAGAGGTTTAAACAATGCAACCCTCTTTCAAGCAGTACGCCTAGACCTTTCCAAATAGAAGTTGCAAGCAGCATACACAAATGCATTGATTTTATGTTATTTCGTAGGCTAATAAACGCATTAGATCACTTTGGGCTATGTCTGAATCTTTGACGTAATTCACAGTTGAATAACCGTGACAAATGCTCATATCGCCTGTGAAGTATTTTAATATAGTGGAATTTATGGAAAAGCATAAACAAATATACCCGGGCCGCCACCACACTATTGCCTGTGTCCATGGGTTCTGCATACATGCATATAAGGTCTTTGGTTCATCCCTTCCCAGCCACCCACCTACCCCCACCTTCCCTCTGAGAATCATCAGCTTGTTCCATGCTTCAGTGTCCCCGGATCTCTTTTGTCCATCAGTTGATTTTGTCCTTCAAGTTCCACATGCGAGTGAAATCAAGCAATACTTGTCTTTCTCCAGCCGGCTTATTTCACTTAGCATAATATTGTCTAAGCCCATCCGTGCTGCCCCCCATGGTATGAGATCCTTCTTCTTTACAGCTGTGTGGTGCTCCACGGTGTAACTGTCCCACAGCCTTTTTATCCACTCATCTGCTGACGGACGCTTGGGCCCTTTCTAGGTTTTAGCTATCGTCACACGCACTACTATGAACAAAGGGGTGCATCTATTCTTTCTGATTATTTTCTTTTAAGACTATATCTTAAGATATATTCCTAGAAGTGAGATCACTGGGTCCAAAGATAGTCCCATTTTAATTTATTCGAGGCGCCTCCAGACTGTTTTCCGTAGCGGCTGCCCAAGTCTGCATTCCCACCGGCAGTGTACTAAGTAAGGCTCCCCTTTCTCCACATCCTCACGGCACATGTGCTTTGTGGATTTGTTGATGGTAGCCGTTCTTACAGGTGTGAAGTGATACCTCACCGTGGTTTCAATTTGCATTTCTCTGATTAGTGGCGCTGAGCATTTTCTCACATGTCTCTTGGCCATCTATATGTTGTCCTCTCTGCAGAAGTACCTATTAGGTACTTAGCCCGGTTTGTAATTGGATTGTATGAGTTCCCTACGTATTTTGGATATTAACCCTGTATCAGATGTGTGTTTGGCAAATATGTTCTCTCAAACAGTAGTTCCACAACTTACATGTAAGCCTTTGATCCATTTTGAATTTATTTTGGTGTATGGTGTAAGTTGGTGGTCTAGTTCCCTTTTTTTAAAGGTAGTTGTTCAATTTTCCTAGCACCATTTAGTGAAGAGTCTACCTTTACTCCATTGTCCTTTACTCTGGCCTCCTTTGTCAATTACTAACTGACCATAATGCTTTTGGTCTCTTTCTGGGCTCTCTGTTCTATGCCGTTGAGCTACGCATGTCTGTTGTGGTGCCAGTACCAGGCTGTTTTGATTACAGTGGCTTAGTAGTACAGTTTGATATGCGGTAAAGTGATCCCTCCCACTCTGCTCTTTGTTGTCCAGAGGGCTGCTGCTATTTGGGGCCTCTTTTGTTTCCGTATAATGCTTTGGAGTATTTGTTATAGCTCTGTGAAATATGCTGTTGGTATTTTATTCCAAAATGCATTTGAATTTGTAAATTGCGTTGGCGAATATAGACCTTTGAATGCTATTAATTCTTCCAGTCCGGGAACATGGCCTATTCTTCCATTCGTTTAAATCTTCCTCTTTATCAAGGTTGATTTCTAGGTTCATGGCATTGTGGTCTGAGAAGGTGTTTGATAAGATTTTCAGTCTTCAGTGGAGTTTGTATTGCCTCGCCTTGTGCCCTAACATGTAGTCTACTTTTGAAAATGTGCCGCGTGCACTTGAGAAGTTTGTGTCTTCTGCTGCTTTGGGAGGAACGGTTCTGTAAATATCAATGAAATCCATTAGATCCAGTGTGTCATTTAAGACCTGTGTTTCCCTGTTGACATTTTGTCTTGATCATCAGTAAAATGATGACAGTGGGGTGTTAAAATATTCCACTATGATTGTCTGCTGTAGATCTCTGCCTTAAAGTCCACGAATGAATTAATCTCTTACATATGTATGCGCTCCTCTATTGGGTGCATGTATATTGATGTGTTATTTCCTCCTGCTGGATTGATTCCTTTATTGTAATGTAGTGACCACTTTTGTCCCTTGTTATGGTCTGTAAGCTTAGATTGTCAGAAACACGTAATGCTAACCTCGTTGTTTATTTCCATTTGCAGGGAATATTTTTTCCCATCCTTTCGTTTTTAGCTTCTGTGAATGTTTTGCTCTCAGGTGGGTCTCTTGCAGAGAGTACATATTTGGGGCCTGTTGTCTTATCCATTCGGCTACCTCACGTCTTTTGATTGGAGCACTTCTTCAGTTTACATTTAAGGTTACCCTTGAGATCTACTTCATTTAATGCCCTTTCCCCCCTTACGCCACCTCTCAATATTTCCTTATTAAATCGTTTGGATTTGCATGCTCTAGGTATACTTTCTGTTTCAATCAGTGTTTCCAAATCCTCTGCCTGTTCCACTTTCCAACACTGTACATAGCCTTTGCTAGAGGTTTAAACAATGCTAAAGTCATTCCAGGACTACAGCCAAACATGTCCCAGCAGGCGTTGCCAGTAGCCGATACAAATGTATTGATTTGATGTTATTTCAAAGACTAATACACAGGTTAGCTCACTTTGGACACTTTTGTCTCAGTCTTTGACCTAATTTTACAGTTGAATTCCTCTCTGCAGTTCTCATATTGCCAGTGAAGTCTTTTAATTTAATGGAATTTGAAAGGTGAGTATGATCAAACAGTTACCACTTTCTAAGTTTCTCATTCATGACTTTTAGTGTTTGCTGAACACTCACAAAATCCCACCTGGTCTGAATTGATTTTTAGAATGGTCAGTCGACTTTTACACAGTGAGCTGCAAATATAAACGCTAAAGCGCCGCGGTTCCAATACTGGTTAGCTCTTAATACGTCCAAATGGACTGACGCTATGCCTCAGAAAGATAAGGGCATGAACTGGAAAGCGTTTTCACTATTCGAAAGGATCCGCAAGAGAGATTTTCTGTCGAGGACTCACTGCTTCTGTGAAGTATCATGTAATGATGTTTACAAAAGGTGCATTTTGTCCCATTGTTTCCATAGATAGCAGGTGTTTCCTTTGGCTATCCTAATTCTGCCAAGCACAGTGTTGTTGCACATCTGTGTTGTGTACATCCTTCACAACGTGTGTTCAGAAACTGAACTCCAGTGTTAAACAGTGCTAGGTAACTTGAAACACTAAAACAACACTCTTCTGAACTGTCATTGAGATTAGCATGTAAAAGTGTACTGAATACATGGTGTGTCATCAAGTATTCATACATGAACTACCTTGGTACGTATTCACAGAAATCTGTGATCATTCACAGGTGAATCAGTCCGCAAAGTGCTAAAATCTTCTGCTTAGTCTCATCATGTCAAGCCGTTTCCTGAAAGAACACGTTCAAACACATATTAAGTAGTTTGATTTTTCATGCAGTTGGTAGAGTTTGTGCTTCCATCAGTGTTTCCAAACCCTCTCCTTAAAAAACATTCTAACGCTGTACCCAGACTGTCCTAGAGGCTTAAACATTGCAAAACTCATTCAAGCACGAAAATCAAAACTTTCCCAGTAGACCTTGCAAGTAGCCTATCCAAACATATTGATTGCAAGTTAGTTCATAGACTAATACACGCATTACATCACGTTGGACTATGTCTCAATCTTTCCCCTCATTCACAGGTGAATTACTGTGAGGAATGCTCATGTCGCTGGCGAAGTCTTTTAACTGAATGGTATTTAAAGGGGGAGCATGAGCAAACATTCACTTACATTTAGCTTCTTCCTCATTCATGAATTTTAGTTTATGTGTTTAACATGAAACCAAACCATTTTACTTTCATTGATATTTACTTGTTATTGTTCAAGGTGTTACAGATGTCCATTTTTCTCCCCCTTGGCCCATTCCACCCAGCCCACATCACCTCCCCAGTCCCTCATCACACCCTTGTCCGTGCCCTTGGGTGAGTCATATACGGACGGATAGCAATTCTTCGGTTACTCTCTCCCCCTCCACCCACCCGTCGCTCCCCCACCCCACCCGCAATCTGAGACTCTTCGGTCTGATCCATGCTGCCACGTCATTGAATCTATCCTGTCCATCAGCTTATTACGTTCTTTAGATTCCACAGAAAAGTGAGATCATGCGATGTTTGTCTTCCTCTGCCTGGCTCATTTCGTTTTGCCGAATATTTTCCAGTTCTGTCCACACCGTCATTCATGAATTTCAGTGCTTGCTTCAAGCTTTGCCAAAATACCGCTTTGTACGAATTCCTTTTAAAATGGTCGGTCAGGTTTTACACGATGAGCTAGCTGCTCATTGAAACGCTAAAACCAAACAGTTCCAATATTGGTTTTCTATTAACTTTTACTGATGTATAGACGTTATGTCTTTGGAGAGTAGAGGCACTAATTAGAAAGTGTTTCAATGTTTTAAAGCCTACACAAGAGAAGTCCTGTGTCGAGTGCTCATTACTTCTGTGAATTATTATTATTTAATGACCTTTACAAAAGGTGCGTGATACACCGTTGTACACATCGTAGGTGTTTCATTGGGTAATCATAATTGTGCTCCAAACCCTCTTTCACATCTGTGCTGTGTACGACTTTCACGCTGTGTTCCGAATATTCACTTCAGTGTCAGAAGAAATCAATACGAGTCGCAAGTCTTCTACACTGCCTTTCTAGTAGCCTGTACAAATGGATTGAATGCATATTGTGTCATCAAGAGTAATTCGTGCATTATCTCTCGGGAACATATTCCAATAAACTTTTGATAATACACGGGTGAATCACTCTGTAAAAGGCTATCTTCTGTTTCGCGTTACTCGCTAAAGCCATGTAGTATGAGAGCATGTTGGAAAACCGATTACAGAGTTTGGATTTTCATGCGGTAGCTGCTGTTTCTGCGTCAGTGTTTCCAAATCCTCTGTGTATTCAACTTTCTAATGCTGCACGTACATAAGCTTTGCTAACAGTGCAAGCACTGCCAAACTCATTGAGGCGCTAAAACTAGACCTTTCCTTACAGACATTGCAAGGAGCATATACCACATGTATTGATTTTAGGTTGTTACACGGACTAAGAAACACATCACATCACTTTGGAGTAAGCCTTGATCTCTGACGTAATTCAGTTGCATTACTGTGTGAAATGCTCATATGTCCTGTGAACTCTGTTAATATAATGGAATAGACTGGTGAAGTATGCACGAACATTCATTATTTAATTCCATTCTCAATTATGAATTTTAGTGTTTACTTAAAGCTTTGCAAAGTACCGCTTCATAGGAATTAATACTACAATGGCCAGTCAAGCTTTACACACTGGGCGGCCGATTTAAATGCTAAAAGTACACTGTTCCAATATTGGTTTGTTCTTCCCCTTTAGAAATGTATTCATTTTATGTATGTCTTATAAAAATAGAGGCATTATTTGGAGTGTGTTTCGCCATTGGAGGGAATAAGCAAGAGAAGTTCCGTGTCGAGTGAAGTATTCGAATGTAATGATCGTGCCAAAAAGTGTCTGTTACTCCATTGTTTACGCTGTTAGTAGGTGTCTTTCCATTTCGTAATCATAATTGTGGTACGAACGGTGTAGCACATCTGTATTTTGTACACATTTCTAGTTTTGTTCACAATAGTCACTCCAGTTTGGGACAGTACAAAGGAAAATGAAGCACTGAAACTGCACTCTTCTCCACTGTCTTCGCTATTCACATACACGAATGTATTGAATGCCTGTTATGCCATCGAGCAATTCCTGCACTGGCTGTCTGGAAGGTACTCAAATGAACCTTTTGTAATACACAGGTGACTCATTCTGTAAACCTCTCCTGTGAAAAATGGCGCTGTTCCAATATTGGTGTGCTCTTTCCATTCACAAATCTATTGATTTTATGTTATGTTTGTTTGTACACCTATGACATAGTTTTGATTTTCCTGCAGTAGGTATGCTTTATGCTTCAATCAGTGTTTCCTAAACCTCCGTGTATACGACTTGCTAACACTGTCCTGGACTTTGCAAGAGGTTTAAACAATGCAACCCTCTTTCAAGCAGTACGCCTAGACCTTTCCAAATAGAAGTTGCAAGCAGCATACACAAATGCATTGATTTTATGTTATTTCGTAGGCTAATAAACGCATTAGATCACTTTGGGCTATGTCTGAATCTTTGACGTAATTCACAGTTGAATAACCGTGACAAATGCTCATATCGCCTGTGAAGTATTTTAATATAGTGGAATTTATGGAAAAGCATAAACAAATATACCCGGGCCGCCACCACACTATTGCCTGTGTCCATGGGTTCTGCATACATGCATATAAGGTCTTTGGTTCATCCCTTCCCAGCCACCCACCTACCCCCACCTTCCCTCTGAGAATCATCAGCTTGTTCCATGCTTCAGTGTCCCCGGATCTCTTTTGTCCATCAGTTGATTTTGTCCTTCAAGTTCCACATGCGAGTGAAATCAAGCAATACTTGTCTTTCTCCAGCCGGCTTATTTCACTTAGCATAATATTGTCTAAGCCCATCCGTGCTGCCCCCCATGGTATGAGATCCTTCTTCTTTACAGCTGTGTGGTGCTCCACGGTGTAACTGTCCCACAGCCTTTTTATCCACTCATCTGCTGACGGACGCTTGGGCCCTTTCTAGGTTTTAGCTATCGTCACACGCACTACTATGAACAAAGGGGTGCATCTATTCTTTCTGATTATTTTCTTTTAAGACTATATCTTAAGATATATTCCTAGAAGTGAGATCACTGGGTCCAAAGATAGTCCCATTTTAATTTATTCGAGGCGCCTCCAGACTGTTTTCCGTAGCGGCTGCCCAAGTCTGCATTCCCACCGGCAGTGTACTAAGTAAGGCTCCCCTTTCTCCACATCCTCACGGCACATGTGCTTTGTGGATTTGTTGATGGTAGCCGTTCTTACAGGTGTGAAGTGATACCTCACCGTGGTTTCAATTTGCATTTCTCTGATTAGTGGCGCTGAGCATTTTCTCACATGTCTCTTGGCCATCTATATGTTGTCCTCTCTGCAGAAGTACCTATTAGGTACTTAGCCCGGTTTGTAATTGGATTGTATGAGTTCCCTACGTATTTTGGATATTAACCCTGTATCAGATGTGTGTTTGGCAAATATGTTCTCTCAAACAGTAGTTCCACAACTTACATGTAAGCCTTTGATCCATTTTGAATTTATTTTGGTGTATGGTGTAAGTTGGTGGTCTAGTTCCCTTTTTTTAAAGGTAGTTGTTCAATTTTCCTAGCACCATTTAGTGAAGAGTCTACCTTTACTCCATTGTCCTTTACTCTGGCCTCCTTTGTCAATTACTAACTGACCATAATGCTTTTGGTCTCTTTCTGGGCTCTCTGTTCTATGCCGTTGAGCTACGCATGTCTGTTGTGGTGCCAGTACCAGGCTGTTTTGATTACAGTGGCTTAGTAGTACAGTTTGATATGCGGTAAAGTGATCCCTCCCACTCTGCTCTTTGTTGTCCAGAGGGCTGCTGCTATTTGGGGCCTCTTTTGTTTCCGTATAATGCTTTGGAGTATTTGTTATAGCTCTGTGAAATATGCTGTTGGTATCTTATTCCAAAATGCATTTGAATTTGTAAATTGCGTTGGCGAATATAGACCTTTGAATGCTATTAATTCTTCCAGTCCGGGAACATGGCCTATTCTTCCATTCGTTTAAATCTTCCTCTTTATCAAGGTTGATTTCTAGGTTCATGGCATTGTGGTCTGAGAAGGTGTTTGATAAGATTTTCAGTCTTCAGTGGAGTTTGTATTGCCTCGCCTTGTGCCCTAACATGTAGTCTACTTTTGAAAATGTGCCGCGTGCACTTGAGAAGTTTGTGTCTTCTGCTGCTTTGGGAGGAACGGTTCTGTAAATATCAATGAAATCCATTAGATCCAGTGTGTCATTTAAGACCTGTGTTTCCCTGTTGACATTTTGTCTTGATCATCAGTAAAATGATGACAGTGGGGTGTTAAAATATTCCACTATGATTGTCTGCTGTAGATCTCTGCCTTAAAGTCCACGAATGAATTAATCTCTTACATATGTATGCGCTCCTCTATTGGGTGCATGTATATTGATGTGTTATTTCCTCCTGCTGGATTGATTCCTTTATTGTAATGTAGTGACCACTTTTGTCCCTTGTTATGGTCTGTAAGCTTAGATTGTCAGAAACACGTAATGCTAACCTCGTTGTTTATTTCCATTTGCAGGGAATATTTTTTCCCATCCTTTCGTTTTTAGCTTCTGTGAATGTTTTGCTCTCAGGTGGGTCTCTTGCAGAGAGTACGTATTTGGGGCCTGTTGTCTTATCCATTCGGCTACCTCACGTCTTTTGATTGGAGCACTTCTTCAGTTTACATTTAAGGTTACCCTTGAGATCTACTTCATTTAATGCCCTTTCCCCCCTTACGCCACCTCTCAATATTTCCTTATTAAATCGTTTGGATTTGCATGCTCTAGGTATACTTTCTGTTTCAATCAGTGTTTCCAAATCCTCTGCCTGTTCCACTTTCCAACACTGTACATAGCCTTTGCTAGAGGTTTAAACAATGCTAAAGTCATTCCAGGACTACAGCCAAACATGTCCCAGCAGGCGTTGCCAGTAGCCGATACAAATGTATTGATTTGATGTTATTTCAAAGACTAATACACAGGTTAGCTCACTTTGGACACTTTTGTCTCAGTCTTTGACCTAATTTTACAGTTGAATTCCTCTCTGCAGTTCTCATATTGCCAGTGAAGTCTTTTAATTTAATGGAATTTGAAAGGTGAGTATGATCAAACAGTTACCACTTTCTAAGTTTCTCATTCATGACTTTTAGTGTTTGCTGAACACTCACAAAATCCCACCTGGTCTGAATTGATTTTTAGAATGGTCAGTCGACTTTTACACAGTGAGCTGCAAATATAAACGCTAAAGCGCCGCGGTTCCAATACTGGTTAGCTCTTAATACGTCCAAATGGACTGACGCTATGCCTCAGAAAGATAAGGGCATGAACTGGAAAGCGTTTTCACTATTCGAAAGGATCCGCAAGAGAGATTTTCTGTCGAGGACTCACTGCTTCTGTGAAGTATCATGTAATGATGTTTACAAAAGGTGCATTTTGTCCCATTGTTTCCATAGATAGCAGGTGTTTCCTTTGGCTATCCTAATTCTGCCAAGCACAGTGTTGTTGCACATCTGTGTTGTGTACATCCTTCACAACGTGTGTTCAGAAACTGAACTCCAGTGTTAAACAGTGCTAGGTAACTTGAAACACTAAAACAACACTCTTCTGAACTGTCATTGAGATTAGCATGTAAAAGTGTACTGAATACATGGTGTGTCATCAAGTATTCATACATGAACTACCTTGGTACGTATTCACAGAAATCTGTGATCATTCACAGGTGAATCAGTCCGCAAAGTGCTAAAATCTTCTGCTTAGTCTCATCATGTCAAGCCGTTTCCTGAAAGAACACGTTCAAACACATATTAAGTAGTTTGATTTTTCATGCAGTTGGTAGAGTTTGTGCTTCCATCAGTGTTTCCAAACCCTCTCCTTAAAAAACATTCTAACGCTGTACCCAGACTGTCCTAGAGGCTTAAACATTGCAAAACTCATTCAAGCACGAAAATCAAAACTTTCCCAGTAGACCTTGCAAGTAGCCTATCCAAACATATTGATTGCAAGTTAGTTCATAGACTAATACACGCATTACATCACGTTGGACTATGTCTCAATCTTTCCCCTCATTCACAGGTGAATTACTGTGAGGAATGCTCATGTCGCTGGCGAAGTCTTTTAACTGAATGGTATTTAAAGGGGGAGCATGAGCAAACATTCACTTACATTTAGCTTCTTCCTCATTCATGAATTTTAGTTTATGTGTTTAACATGAAACCAAACCATTTTACTTTCATTGATATTTACTTGTTATTGTTCAAGGTGTTACAGATGTCCATTTTTCTCCCCCTTGGCCCATTCCACCCAGCCCACATCACCTCCCCAGTCCCTCATCACACCCTTGTCCGTGCCCTTGGGTGAGTCATATACGGACGGATAGCAATTCTTCGGTTACTCTCTCCCCCTCCACCCACCCGTCGCTCCCCCACCCCACCCGCAATCTGAGACTCTTCGGTCTGATCCATGCTGCCACGTCATTGAATCTATCCTGTCCATCAGCTTATTACGTTCTTTAGATTCCACAGAAAAGTGAGATCATGCGATGTTTGTCTTCCTCTGCCTGGCTCATTTCGTTTTGCCGAATATTTTCCAGTTCTGTCCACACCGTCATTCATGAATTTCAGTGCTTGCTTCAAGCTTTGCCAAAATACCGCTTTGTACGAATTCCTTTTAAAATGGTCGGTCAGGTTTTACACGATGAGCTAGCTGCTCATTGAAACGCTAAAACCAAACAGTTCCAATATTGGTTTTCTATTAACTTTTACTGATGTATAGACGTTATGTCTTTGGAGAGTAGAGGCACTAATTAGAAAGTGTTTCAATGTTTTAAAGCCTACACAAGAGAAGTCCTGTGTCGAGTGCTCATTACTTCTGTGAATTATTATTATTTAATGACCTTTACAAAAGGTGCGTGATACACCGTTGTACACATCGTAGGTGTTTCATTGGGTAATCATAATTGTGCTCCAAACCCTCTTTCACATCTGTGCTGTGTACGACTTTCACGCTGTGTTCCGAATATTCACTTCAGTGTCAGAAGAAATCAATACGAGTCGCAAGTCTTCTACACTGCCTTTCTAGTAGCCTGTACAAATGGATTGAATGCATATTGTGTCATCAAGAGTAATTCGTGCATTATCTCTCGGGAACATATTCCAATAAACTTTTGATAATACACGGGTGAATCACTCTGTAAAAGGCTATCTTCTGTTTCGCGTTACTCGCTAAAGCCATGTAGTATGAGAGCATGTTGGAAAACCGATTACAGAGTTTGGATTTTCATGCGGTAGCTGCTGTTTCTGCGTCAGTGTTTCCAAATCCTCTGTGTATTCAACTTTCTAATGCTGCACGTACATAAGCTTTGCTAACAGTGCAAGCACTGCCAAACTCATTGAGGCGCTAAAACTAGACCTTTCCTTACAGACATTGCAAGGAGCATATACCACATGTATTGATTTTAGGTTGTTACACGGACTAAGAAACACATCACATCACTTTGGAGTAAGCCTTGATCTCTGACGTAATTCAGTTGCATTACTGTGTGAAATGCTCATATGTCCTGTGAACTCTGTTAATATAATGGAATAGACTGGTGAAGTATGCACGAACATTCATTATTTAATTCCATTCTCAATTATGAATTTTAGTGTTTACTTAAAGCTTTGCAAAGTACCGCTTCATAGGAATTAATACTACAATGGCCAGTCAAGCTTTACACACTGGGCGGCCGATTTAAATGCTAAAAGTACACTGTTCCAATATTGGTTTGTTCTTCCCCTTTAGAAATGTATTCATTTTATGTATGTCTTATAAAAATAGAGGCATTATTTGGAGTGTGTTTCGCCATTGGAGGGAATAAGCAAGAGAAGTTCCGTGTCGAGTGAAGTATTCGAATGTAATGATCGTGCCAAAAAGTGTCTGTTACTCCATTGTTTACGCTGTTAGTAGGTGTCTTTCCATTTCGTAATCATAATTGTGGTACGAACGGTGTAGCACATCTGTATTTTGTACACATTTCTAGTTTTGTTCACAATAGTCACTCCAGTTTGGGACAGTACAAAGGAAAATGAAGCACTGAAACTGCACTCTTCTCCACTGTCTTCGCTATTCACATACACGAATGTATTGAATGCCTGTTATGCCATCGAGCAATTCCTGCACTGGCTGTCTGGAAGGTACTCAAATGAACCTTTTGTAATACACAGGTGACTCATTCTGTAAACCTCTCCTGTGAAAAATGGCGCTGTTCCAATATTGGTGTGCTCTTTCCATTCACAAATCTATTGATTTTATGTTATGTTTGTTTGTACACCTATGACATAGTTTTGATTTTCCTGCAGTAGGTATGCTTTATGCTTCAATCAGTGTTTCCTAAACCTCCGTGTATACGACTTGCTAACACTGTCCTGGACTTTGCAAGAGGTTTAAACAATGCAACCCTCTTTCAAGCAGTACGCCTAGACCTTTCCAAATAGAAGTTGCAAGCAGCATACACAAATGCATTGATTTTATGTTATTTCGTAGGCTAATAAACGCATTAGATCACTTTGGGCTATGTCTGAATCTTTGACGTAATTCACAGTTGAATAACCGTGACAAATGCTCATATCGCCTGTGAAGTATTTTAATATAGTGGAATTTATGGAAAAGCATAAACAAATATACCCGGGCCGCCACCACACTATTGCCTGTGTCCATGGGTTCTGCATACATGCATATAAGGTCTTTGGTTCATCCCTTCCCAGCCACCCACCTACCCCCACCTTCCCTCTGAGAATCATCAGCTTGTTCCATGCTTCAGTGTCCCCGGATCTCTTTTGTCCATCAGTTGATTTTGTCCTTCAAGTTCCACATGCGAGTGAAATCAAGCAATACTTGTCTTTCTCCAGCCGGCTTATTTCACTTAGCATAATATTGTCTAAGCCCATCCGTGCTGCCCCCCATGGTATGAGATCCTTCTTCTTTACAGCTGTGTGGTGCTCCACGGTGTAACTGTCCCACAGCCTTTTTATCCACTCATCTGCTGACGGACGCTTGGGCCCTTTCTAGGTTTTAGCTATCGTCACACGCACTACTATGAACAAAGGGGTGCATCTATTCTTTCTGATTATTTTCTTTTAAGACTATATCTTAAGATATATTCCTAGAAGTGAGATCACTGGGTCCAAAGATAGTCCCATTTTAATTTATTCGAGGCGCCTCCAGACTGTTTTCCGTAGCGGCTGCCCAAGTCTGCATTCCCACCGGCAGTGTACTAAGTAAGGCTCCCCTTTCTCCACATCCTCACGGCACATGTGCTTTGTGGATTTGTTGATGGTAGCCGTTCTTACAGGTGTGAAGTGATACCTCACCGTGGTTTCAATTTGCATTTCTCTGATTAGTGGCGCTGAGCATTTTCTCACATGTCTCTTGGCCATCTATATGTTGTCCTCTCTGCAGAAGTACCTATTAGGTACTTAGCCCGGTTTGTAATTGGATTGTATGAGTTCCCTACGTATTTTGGATATTAACCCTGTATCAGATGTGTGTTTGGCAAATATGTTCTCTCAAACAGTAGTTCCACAACTTACATGTAAGCCTTTGATCCATTTTGAATTTATTTTGGTGTATGGTGTAAGTTGGTGGTCTAGTTCCCTTTTTTTAAAGGTAGTTGTTCAATTTTCCTAGCACCATTTAGTGAAGAGTCTACCTTTACTCCATTGTCCTTTACTCTGGCCTCCTTTGTCAATTACTAACTGACCATAATGCTTTTGGTCTCTTTCTGGGCTCTCTGTTCTATGCCGTTGAGCTACGCATGTCTGTTGTGGTGCCAGTACCAGGCTGTTTTGATTACAGTGGCTTAGTAGTACAGTTTGATATGCGGTAAAGTGATCCCTCCCACTCTGCTCTTTGTTGTCCAGAGGGCTGCTGCTATTTGGGGCCTCTTTTGTTTCCGTATAATGCTTTGGAGTATTTGTTATAGCTCTGTGAAATATGCTGTTGGTATTTTATTCCAAAATGCATTTGAATTTGTAAATTGCGTTGGCGAATATAGACCTTTGAATGCTATTAATTCTTCCAGTCCGGGAACATGGCCTATTCTTCCATTCGTTTAAATCTTCCTCTTTATCAAGGTTGATTTCTAGGTTCATGGCATTGTGGTCTGAGAAGGTGTTTGATAAGATTTTCAGTCTTCAGTGGAGTTTGTATTGCCTCGCCTTGTGCCCTAACATGTAGTCTACTTTTGAAAATGTGCCGCGTGCACTTGAGAAGTTTGTGTCTTCTGCTGCTTTGGGAGGAACGGTTCTGTAAATATCAATGAAATCCATTAGATCCAGTGTGTCATTTAAGACCTGTGTTTCCCTGTTGACATTTTGTCTTGATCATCAGTAAAATGATGACAGTGGGGTGTTAAAATATTCCACTATGATTGTCTGCTGTAGATCTCTGCCTTAAAGTCCACGAATGAATTAATCTCTTACATATGTATGCGCTCCTCTATTGGGTGCATGTATATTGATGTGTTATTTCCTCCTGCTGGATTGATTCCTTTATTGTAATGTAGTGACCACTTTTGTCCCTTGTTATGGTCTGTAAGCTTAGATTGTCAGAAACACGTAATGCTAACCTCGTTGTTTATTTCCATTTGCAGGGAATATTTTTTCCCATCCTTTCGTTTTTAGCTTCTGTGAATGTTTTGCTCTCAGGTGGGTCTCTTGCAGAGAGTACGTATTTGGGGCCTGTTGTCTTATCCATTCGGCTACCTCACGTCTTTTGATTGGAGCACTTCTTCAGTTTACATTTAAGGTTACCCTTGAGATCTACTTCATTTAATGCCCTTTCCCCCCTTACGCCACCTCTCAATATTTCCTTATTAAATCGTTTGGATTTGCATGCTCTAGGTATACTTTCTGTTTCAATCAGTGTTTCCAAATCCTCTGCCTGTTCCACTTTCCAACACTGTACATAGCCTTTGCTAGAGGTTTAAACAATGCTAAAGTCATTCCAGGACTACAGCCAAACATGTCCCAGCAGGCGTTGCCAGTAGCCGATACAAATGTATTGATTTGATGTTATTTCAAAGACTAATACACAGGTTAGCTCACTTTGGACACTTTTGTCTCAGTCTTTGACCTAATTTTACAGTTGAATTCCTCTCTGCAGTTCTCATATTGCCAGTGAAGTCTTTTAATTTAATGGAATTTGAAAGGTGAGTATGATCAAACAGTTACCACTTTCTAAGTTTCTCATTCATGACTTTTAGTGTTTGCTGAACACTCACAAAATCCCACCTGGTCTGAATTGATTTTTAGAATGGTCAGTCGACTTTTACACAGTGAGCTGCAAATATAAACGCTAAAGCGCCGCGGTTCCAATACTGGTTAGCTCTTAATACGTCCAAATGGACTGACGCTATGCCTCAGAAAGATAAGGGCATGAACTGGAAAGCGTTTTCACTATTCGAAAGGATCCGCAAGAGAGATTTTCTGTCGAGGACTCACTGCTTCTGTGAAGTATCATGTAATGATGTTTACAAAAGGTGCATTTTGTCCCATTGTTTCCATAGATAGCAGGTGTTTCCTTTGGCTATCCTAATTCTGCCAAGCACAGTGTTGTTGCACATCTGTGTTGTGTACATCCTTCACAACGTGTGTTCAGAAACTGAACTCCAGTGTTAAACAGTGCTAGGTAACTTGAAACACTAAAACAACACTCTTCTGAACTGTCATTGAGATTAGCATGTAAAAGTGTACTGAATACATGGTGTGTCATCAAGTATTCATACATGAACTACCTTGGTACGTATTCACAGAAATCTGTGATCATTCACAGGTGAATCAGTCCGCAAAGTGCTAAAATCTTCTGCTTAGTCTCATCATGTCAAGCCGTTTCCTGAAAGAACACGTTCAAACACATATTAAGTAGTTTGATTTTTCATGCAGTTGGTAGAGTTTGTGCTTCCATCAGTGTTTCCAAACCCTCTCCTTAAAAAACATTCTAACGCTGTACCCAGACTGTCCTAGAGGCTTAAACATTGCAAAACTCATTCAAGCACGAAAATCAAAACTTTCCCAGTAGACCTTGCAAGTAGCCTATCCAAACATATTGATTGCAAGTTAGTTCATAGACTAATACACGCATTACATCACGTTGGACTATGTCTCAATCTTTCCCCTCATTCACAGGTGAATTACTGTGAGGAATGCTCATGTCGCTGGCGAAGTCTTTTAACTGAATGGTATTTAAAGGGGGAGCATGAGCAAACATTCACTTACATTTAGCTTCTTCCTCATTCATGAATTTTAGTTTATGTGTTTAACATGAAACCAAACCATTTTACTTTCATTGATATTTACTTGTTATTGTTCAAGGTGTTACAGATGTCCATTTTTCTCCCCCTTGGCCCATTCCACCCAGCCCACATCACCTCCCCAGTCCCTCATCACACCCTTGTCCGTGCCCTTGGGTGAGTCATATACGGACGGATAGCAATTCTTCGGTTACTCTCTCCCCCTCCACCCACCCGTCGCTCCCCCACCCCACCCGCAATCTGAGACTCTTCGGTCTGATCCATGCTGCCACGTCATTGAATCTATCCTGTCCATCAGCTTATTACGTTCTTTAGATTCCACAGAAAAGTGAGATCATGCGATGTTTGTCTTCCTCTGCCTGGCTCATTTCGTTTTGCCGAATATTTTCCAGTTCTGTCCACACCGTCATTCATGAATTTCAGTGCTTGCTTCAAGCTTTGCCAAAATACCGCTTTGTACGAATTCCTTTTAAAATGGTCGGTCAGGTTTTACACGATGAGCTAGCTGCTCATTGAAACGCTAAAACCAAACAGTTCCAATATTGGTTTTCTATTAACTTTTACTGATGTATAGACGTTATGTCTTTGGAGAGTAGAGGCACTAATTAGAAAGTGTTTCAATGTTTTAAAGCCTACACAAGAGAAGTCCTGTGTCGAGTGCTCATTACTTCTGTGAATTATTATTATTTAATGACCTTTACAAAAGGTGCGTGATACACCGTTGTACACATCGTAGGTGTTTCATTGGGTAATCATAATTGTGCTCCAAACCCTCTTTCACATCTGTGCTGTGTACGACTTTCACGCTGTGTTCCGAATATTCACTTCAGTGTCAGAAGAAATCAATACGAGTCGCAAGTCTTCTACACTGCCTTTCTAGTAGCCTGTACAAATGGATTGAATGCATATTGTGTCATCAAGAGTAATTCGTGCATTATCTCTCGGGAACATATTCCAATAAACTTTTGATAATACACGGGTGAATCACTCTGTAAAAGGCTATCTTCTGTTTCGCGTTACTCGCTAAAGCCATGTAGTATGAGAGCATGTTGGAAAACCGATTACAGAGTTTGGATTTTCATGCGGTAGCTGCTGTTTCTGCGTCAGTGTTTCCAAATCCTCTGTGTATTCAACTTTCTAATGCTGCACGTACATAAGCTTTGCTAACAGTGCAAGCACTGCCAAACTCATTGAGGCGCTAAAACTAGACCTTTCCTTACAGACATTGCAAGGAGCATATACCACATGTATTGATTTTAGGTTGTTACACGGACTAAGAAACACATCACATCACTTTGGAGTAAGCCTTGATCTCTGACGTAATTCAGTTGCATTACTGTGTGAAATGCTCATATGTCCTGTGAACTCTGTTAATATAATGGAATAGACTGGTGAAGTATGCACGAACATTCATTATTTAATTCCATTCTCAATTATGAATTTTAGTGTTTACTTAAAGCTTTGCAAAGTACCGCTTCATAGGAATTAATACTACAATGGCCAGTCAAGCTTTACACACTGGGCGGCCGATTTAAATGCTAAAAGTACACTGTTCCAATATTGGTTTGTTCTTCCCCTTTAGAAATGTATTCATTTTATGTATGTCTTATAAAAATAGAGGCATTATTTGGAGTGTGTTTCGCCATTGGAGGGAATAAGCAAGAGAAGTTCCGTGTCGAGTGAAGTATTCGAATGTAATGATCGTGCCAAAAAGTGTCTGTTACTCCATTGTTTACGCTGTTAGTAGGTGTCTTTCCATTTCGTAATCATAATTGTGGTACGAACGGTGTAGCACATCTGTATTTTGTACACATTTCTAGTTTTGTTCACAATAGTCACTCCAGTTTGGGACAGTACAAAGGAAAATGAAGCACTGAAACTGCACTCTTCTCCACTGTCTTCGCTATTCACATACACGAATGTATTGAATGCCTGTTATGCCATCGAGCAATTCCTGCACTGGCTGTCTGGAAGGTACTCAAATGAACCTTTTGTAATACACAGGTGACTCATTCTGTAAACCTCTCCTGTGAAAAATGGCGCTGTTCCAATATTGGTGTGCTCTTTCCATTCACAAATCTATTGATTTTATGTTATGTTTGTTTGTACACCTATGACATAGTTTTGATTTTCCTGCAGTAGGTATGCTTTATGCTTCAATCAGTGTTTCCTAAACCTCCGTGTATACGACTTGCTAACACTGTCCTGGACTTTGCAAGAGGTTTAAACAATGCAACCCTCTTTCAAGCAGTACGCCTAGACCTTTCCAAATAGAAGTTGCAAGCAGCATACACAAATGCATTGATTTTATGTTATTTCGTAGGCTAATAAACGCATTAGATCACTTTGGGCTATGTCTGAATCTTTGACGTAATTCACAGTTGAATAACCGTGACAAATGCTCATATCGCCTGTGAAGTATTTTAATATAGTGGAATTTATGGAAAAGCATAAACAAATATACCCGGGCCGCCACCACACTATTGCCTGTGTCCATGGGTTCTGCATACATGCATATAAGGTCTTTGGTTCATCCCTTCCCAGCCACCCACCTACCCCCACCTTCCCTCTGAGAATCATCAGCTTGTTCCATGCTTCAGTGTCCCCGGATCTCTTTTGTCCATCAGTTGATTTTGTCCTTCAAGTTCCACATGCGAGTGAAATCAAGCAATACTTGTCTTTCTCCAGCCGGCTTATTTCACTTAGCATAATATTGTCTAAGCCCATCCGTGCTGCCCCCCATGGTATGAGATCCTTCTTCTTTACAGCTGTGTGGTGCTCCACGGTGTAACTGTCCCACAGCCTTTTTATCCACTCATCTGCTGACGGACGCTTGGGCCCTTTCTAGGTTTTAGCTATCGTCACACGCACTACTATGAACAAAGGGGTGCATCTATTCTTTCTGATTATTTTCTTTTAAGACTATATCTTAAGATATATTCCTAGAAGTGAGATCACTGGGTCCAAAGATAGTCCCATTTTAATTTATTCGAGGCGCCTCCAGACTGTTTTCCGTAGCGGCTGCCCAAGTCTGCATTCCCACCGGCAGTGTACTAAGTAAGGCTCCCCTTTCTCCACATCCTCACGGCACATGTCCTTTGTGGATTTGTTGATGGTAGCCGTTCTTACAGGTGTGAAGTGATACCTCACCGTGGTTTCAATTTGCATTTCTCTGATTAGTGGCGCTGAGCATTTTCTCACATGTCTCTTGGCCATCTATATGTTGTCCTCTCTGCAGAAGTACCTATTAGGTACTTAGCCCGGTTTGTAATTGGATTGTATGAGTTCCCTACGTATTTTGGATATTAACCCTGTATCAGATGTGTGTTTGGCAAATATGTTCTCTCAAACAGTAGTTCCACAACTTACATGTAAGCCTTTGATCCATTTTGAATTTATTTTGGTGTATGGTGTAAGTTGGTGGTCTAGTTCCCTTTTTTTAAAGGTAGTTGTTCAATTTTCCTAGCACCATTTAGTGAAGAGTCTACCTTTACTCCATTGTCCTTTACTCTGGCCTCCTTTGTCAATTACTAACTGACCATAATGCTTTTGGTCTCTTTCTGGGCTCTCTGTTCTATGCCGTTGAGCTACGCATGTCTGTTGTGGTGCCAGTACCAGGCTGTTTTGATTACAGTGGCTTAGTAGTACAGTTTGATATGCGGTAAAGTGATCCCTCCCACTCTGCTCTTTGTTGTCCAGAGGGCTGCTGCTATTTGGGGCCTCTTTTGTTTCCGTATAATGCTTTGGAGTATTTGTTATAGCTCTGTGAAATATGCTGTTGGTATTTTATTCCAAAATGCATTTGAATTTGTAAATTGCGTTGGCGAATATAGACCTTTGAATGCTATTAATTCTTCCAGTCCGGGAACATGGCCTATTCTTCCATTCGTTTAAATCTCCTCTTTATCAAGGTTGATTTCTAGGTTCATGGCATTGTGGTCTGAGAAGGTGTTTGATAAGATTTTCAGTCTTCAGTGGAGTTTGTATTGCCTCGCCTTGTGCCCTAACATGTAGTCTACTTTTGAAAATGTGCCGCGTGCACTTGAGAAGTTTGTGTCTTCTGCTGCTTTGGGAGGAACGGTTCTGTAAATATCAATGAAATCCATTAGATCCAGTGTGTCATTTAAGACCTGTGTTTCCCTGTTGACATTTTGTCTTGATCATCAGTAAAATGATGACAGTGGGGTGTTAAAATATTCCACTATGATTGTCTGCTGTAGATCTCTGCCTTAAAGTCCACGAATGAATTAATCTCTTACATATGTATGCGCTCCTCTATTGGGTGCATGTATATTGATGTGTTATTTCCTCCTGCTGGATTGATTCCTTTATTGTAATGTAGTGACCACTTTTGTCCCTTGTTATGGTCTGTAAGCTTAGATTGTCAGAAACACGTAATGCTAACCTCGTTGTTTATTTCCATTTGCAGGGAATATTTTTTCCCATCCTTTCGTTTTTAGCTTCTGTGAATGTTTTGCTCTCAGGTGGGTCTCTTGCAGAGAGTACATATTTGGGGCCTGTTGTCTTATCCATTCGGCTACCTCACGTCTTTTGATTGGAACACTTCTTCAGTTTACATTTAAGGTTACCCTTGAGATCTACTTCATTTAATGCCCTTTCCCCCCTTACGCCACCTCTCAATATTTCCTTATTAAATCGTTTGGATTTGCATGCTCTAGGTATACTTTCTGTTTCAATCAGTGTTTCCAAATCCTCTGCCTGTTCCACTTTCCAACACTGTACATAGCCTTTGCTAGAGGTTTAAACAATGCTAAAGTCATTCCAGGACTACAGCCAAACATGTCCCAGCAGGCGTTGCCAGTAGCCGATACAAATGTATTGATTTGATGTTATTTCAAAGACTAATACACAGGTTAGCTCACTTTGGACACTTTTGTCTCAGTCTTTGACCTAATTTTACAGTTGAATTACTCTCTGCAGTTCTCATATTGCCAGTGAAGTCTTTTAATTTAATGGAATTTGAAAGGTGAGTATGATCAAACAGTTACCACTTTCTAAGTTTCTCATTCATGACTTTTAGTGTTTGCTGAACACTCACAAAATCCCACCTGGTCTGAATTGATTTTTAGAATGGTCAGTCAACTTTTACACAGTGAGCTGCAAATATAAACGCTAAAGCGCCGCGGTTCCAATACTGGTTAGCTCTTAATACGTCCAAATGGACTGACGTTATGCCTCAGAAAGATAAGGGCATGAACTGGAAAGCGTTTTCACTATTCGAAAGGATCCGCAAGAGAGATTTTCTGTCGAGGACTCACTGCTTCTGTGAAGTATCATGTAATGATGTTTACAAAAGGTGCATTTTGTCCCATTGTTTCCATAGATAGCAGGTGTTTCCTTTGGCTATCCTAATTCTGCCAAGCACAGTGTTGTTGCACATCTGTGTTGTGTACATCCTTCACAACGTGTGTTCAGAAACTGAACTCCAGTGTTAAACAGTGCTAGGTAACTTGAAACACTAAAACAACACTCTTCTGAACTGTCATTGAGATTAGCATGTAAAAGTGTACTGAATACATGGTGTGTCATCAAGTATTCATACATGAACTACCTTGGTACGTATTCACAGAAATCTGTGATCATTCACAGGTGAATCAGTCCGCAAAGTGCTAAAATCTTCTGCTTAGTCTCATCATGTCAAGCCGTTTCCTGAAAGAACACGTTCAAACACATATTAAGTAGTTTGATTTTTCATGCAGTTGGTAGAGTTTGTGCTTCCATCAGTGTTTCCAAACCCTCTCCTTAAAAAACATTCTAACGCTGTACCCAGACTGTCCTAGAGGCTTAAACATTGCAAAACTCATTCAAGCACGAAAATCAAAACTTTCCCAGTAGACCTTGCAAGTAGCCTATCCAAACATATTGATTGCAAGTTAGTTCATAGACTAATACACGCATTACATCACGTTGGACTATGTCTCAATCTTTCCCCTCATTCACAGGTGAATTACTGTGAGGAATGCTCATGTCGCTGGCGAAGTCTTTTAACTGAATGGTATTTAAAGGGGGAGCATGAGCAAACATTCACTTACATTTAGCTTCTTCCTCATTCATGAATTTTAGTTTATGTGTTTAACATGAAACCAAACCATTTTACTTTCATTGATATTTACTTGTTATTGTTCAAGGTGTTACAGATGTCCATTTTTCTCCCCCTTGGCCCATTCCACCCAGCCCACATCACCTCCCCAGTCCCTCATCACACCCTTGTCCGTGCCCTTGGGTGAGTCATATACGGACGGATAGCAATTCTTCGGTTACTCTCTCCCCCTCCACCCACCCGTCGCTCCCCCACCCCACCCGCAATCTGAGACTCTTCGGTCTGATCCATGCTGCCACGTCATTGAATCTATCCTGTCCATCAGCTTATTACGTTCTTTAGATTCCACAGAAAAGTGAGATCATGCGATGTTTGTCTTCCTCTGCCTGGCTCATTTCGTTTTGCCGAATATTTTCCAGTTCTGTCCACACCGTCATTCATGAATTTCAGTGCTTGCTTCAAGCTTTGCCAAAATACCGCTTTGTACGAATTCCTTTTAAAATGGTCGGTCAGGTTTTACACGATGAGCTAGCTGCTCATTGAAACGCTAAAACCAAACAGTTCCAATATTGGTTTTCTATTAACTTTTACTGATGTATAGACGTTATGTCTTTGGAGAGTAGAGGCACTAATTAGAAAGTGTTTCAATGTTTTAAAGCCTACACAAGAGAAGTCCTGTGTCGAGTGCTCATTACTTCTGTGAATTATTATTATTTAATGACCTTTACAAAAGGTGCGTGATACACCGTTGTACACATCGTAGGTGTTTCATTGGGTAATCATAATTGTGCTCCAAACCCTCTTTCACATCTGTGCTGTGTACGACTTTCACGCTGTGTTCCGAATATTCACTTCAGTGTCAGAAGAAATCAATACGAGTCGCAAGTCTTCTACACTGCCTTTCTAGTAGCCTGTACAAATGGATTGAATGCATATTGTGTCATCAAGAGTAATTCGTGCATTATCTCTCGGGAACATATTCCAATAAACTTTTGATAATACACGGGTGAATCACTCTGTAAAAGGCTATCTTCTGTTTCGCCTTACTCGCTAAAGCCATGTAGTATGAGAGCATGTTGGAAAACCGATTACAGAGTTTGGATTTTCATGCGGTAGCTGCTGTTTCTGCGTCAGTGTTTCCAAATCCTCTGTGTATTCAACTTTCTAATGCTGCACGTACATAAGCTTTGCTAACAGTGCAAGCACTGCCAAACTCATTGAGGCGCTAAAACTAGACCTTTCCTTACAGACATTGCAAGGAGCATATACCACATGTATTGATTTTAGGTTGTTACACGGACTAAGAAACACATCACATCACTTTGGAGTAAGCCTTGATCTCTGACGTAATTCAGTTGCATTACTGTGTGAAATGCTCATATGTCCTGTGAACTCTGTTAATATAATGGAATAGACTGGTGAAGTATGCACGAACATTCATTATTTAATTCCATTCTCAATTATGAATTTTAGTGTTTACTTAAAGCTTTGCAAAGTACCGCTTCATAGGAATTAATACTACAATGGCCAGTCAAGCTTTACACACTGGGCGGCCGATTTAAATGCTAAAAGTACACTGTTCCAATATTGGTTTGTTCTTCCCCTTTAGAAATGTATTCATTTTATGTATGTCTTATAAAAATAGAGGCATTATTTGGAGTGTGTTTCGCCATTGGAGGGAATAAGCAAGAGAAGTTCCGTGTCGAGTGAAGTATTCGAATGTAATGATCGTGCCAAAAAGTGTCTGTTACTCCATTGTTTACGCTGTTAGTAGGTGTCTTTCCATTTCGTAATCATAATTGTGGTACGAACGGTGTAGCACATCTGTATTTTGTACACATTTCTAGTTTTGTTCACAATAGTCACTCCAGTTTGGGACAGTACAAAGGAAAATGAAGCACTGAAACTGCACTCTTCTCCACTGTCTTCGCTATTCACATACACGAATGTATTGAATGCCTGTTATGCCATCGAGCAATTCCTGCACTGGCTGTCTGGAAGGTACTCAAATGAACCTTTTGTAATACACAGGTGACTCATTCTGTAAACCTCTCCTGTGAAAAATGGCGCTGTTCCAATATTGGTGTGCTCTTTCCATTCACAAATCTATTGATTTTATGTTATGTTTGTTTGTACACCTATGACATAGTTTTGATTTTCCTGCAGTAGGTATGCTTTATGCTTCAATCAGTGTTTCCTAAACCTCCGTGTATACGACTTGCTAACACTGTCCTGGACTTTGCAAGAGGTTTAAACAATGCAACCCTCTTTCAAGCAGTACGCCTAGACCTTTCCAAATAGAAGTTGCAAGCAGCATACACAAATGCATTGATTTTATGTTATTTCGTAGGCTAATAAACGCATTAGATCACTTTGGGCTATGTCTGAATCTTTGACGTAATTCACAGTTGAATAACCGTGACAAATGCTCATATCGCCTGTGAAGTATTTTAATATAGTGGAATTTATGGAAAAGCATAAACAAATATACCCGGGCCGCCACCACACTATTGCCTGTGTCCATGGGTTCTGCATACATGCATATAAGGTCTTTGGTTCATCCCTTCCCAGCCACCCACCTACCCCCACCTTCCCTCTGAGAATCATCAGCTTGTTCCATGCTTCAGTGTCCCCGGATCTCTTTTGTCCATCAGTTGATTTTGTCCTTCAAGTTCCACATGCGAGTGAAATCAAGCAATACTTGTCTTTCTCCAGCCGGCTTATTTCACTTAGCATAATATTGTCTAAGCCCATCCGTGCTGCCCCCCATGGTATGAGATCCTTCTTCTTTACAGCTGTGTGGTGCTCCACGGTGTAACTGTCCCACAGCCTTTTTATCCACTCATCTGCTGACGGACGCTTGGGCCCTTTCTAGGTTTTAGCTATCGTCACACGCACTACTATGAACAAAGGGGTGCATCTATTCTTTCTGATTATTTTCTTTTAAGACTATATCTTAAGATATATTCCTAGAAGTGAGATCACTGGGTCCAAAGATAGTCCCATTTTAATTTATTCGAGGCGCCTCCAGACTGTTTTCCGTAGCGGCTGCCCAAGTCTGCATTCCCACCGGCAGTGTACTAAGTAAGGCTCCCCTTTCTCCACATCCTCACGGCACATGTCCTTTGTGGATTTGTTGATGGTAGCCGTTCTTACAGGTGTGAAGTGATACCTCACCGTGGTTTCAATTTGCATTTCTCTGATTAGTGGCGCTGAGCATTTTCTCACATGTCTCTTGGCCATCTATATGTTGTCCTCTCTGCAGAAGTACCTATTAGGTACTTAGCCCGGTTTGTAATTGGATTGTATGAGTTCCCTACGTATTTTGGATATTAACCCTGTATCAGATGTGTGTTTGGCAAATATGTTCTCTCAAACAGTAGTTCCACAACTTACATGTAAGCCTTTGATCCATTTTGAATTTATTTTGGTGTATGGTGTAAGTTGGTGGTCTAGTTCCCTTTTTTTAAAGGTAGTTGTTCAATTTTCCTAGCACCATTTAGTGAAGAGTCTACCTTTACTCCATTGTCCTTTACTCTGGCCTCCTTTGTCAATTACTAACTGACCATAATGCTTTTGGTCTCTTTCTGGGCTCTCTGTTCTATGCCGTTGAGCTACGCATGTCTGTTGTGGTGCCAGTACCAGGCTGTTTTGATTACAGTGGCTTAGTAGTACAGTTTGATATGCGGTAAAGTGATCCCTCCCACTCTGCTCTTTGTTCTCCAGAGGGCTGCTGCTATTTGGGGCCTCTTTTGTTTCCGTATAATGCTTTGGAGTATTTGTTATAGCTCTGTGAAATATGCTGTTGGTATCTTATTCCAAAATGCATTTGAATTTGTAAATTGCGTTGGCGAATATAGACCTTTGAATGCTATTAATTCTTCCAGTCCGGGAACATGGCCTATTCTTCCATTCGTTTAAATCTCCTCTTTATCAAGGTTGATTTCTAGGTTCATGGCATTGTGGTCTGAGAAGGTGTTTGATAAGATTTTCAGTCTTCAGTGGAGTTTGTATTGCCTCGCCTTGTGCCCTAACATGTAGTCTACTTTTGAAAATGTGCCGCGTGCACTTGAGAAGTTTGTGTCTTCTGCTGCTTTGGGAGGAACGGTTCTGTAAATATCAATGAAATCCATTAGATCCAGTGTGTCATTTAAGACCTGTGTTTCCCTGTTGACATTTTGTCTTGATCATCAGTAAAATGATGACAGTGGGGTGTTAAAATATTCCACTATGATTGTCTGCTGTAGATCTCTGCCTTAAAGTCCACAAATGAATTAATCTCTTACATATGTATGCGCTCCTCTATTGGGTGCATGTATATTGATGTGTTATTTCCTCCTGCTGGATTGATTCCTTTATTGTAATGTAGTGACCACTTTTGTCCCTTGTTATGGTCTGTAAGCTTAGATTGTCAGAAACACGTAATGCTAACCTCGTTGTTTATTTCCATTTGCAGGGAATATTTTTTCCCATCCTTTCGTTTTTAGCTTCTGTGAATGTTTTGCTCTCAGGTGGGTCTCTTGCAGAGAGTACATATTTGGGGCCTGTTGTCTTATCCATTCGGCTACCTCACGTCTTTTGATTGGAACACTTCTTCAGTTTACATTTAAGGTTACCCTTGAGATCTACTTCATTTAATGCCCTTTCCCCCCTTACGCCACCTCTCAATATTTCCTTATTAAATCGTTTGGATTTGCATGCTCTAGGTATACTTTCTGTTTCAATCAGTGTTTCCAAATCCTCTGCCTGTTCCACTTTCCAACACTGTACATAGCCTTTGCTAGAGGTTTAAACAATGCTAAAGTCATTCCAGGACTACAGCCAAACATGTCCCAGCAGGCGTTGCCAGTAGCCGATACAAATGTATTGATTTGATGTTATTTCAAAGACTAATACACAGGTTAGCTCACTTTGGACACTTTTGTCTCAGTCTTTGACCTAATTTTACAGTTGAATTACTCTCTGCAGTTCTCATATTGCCAGTGAAGTCTTTTAATTTAATGGAATTTGAAAGGTGAGTATGATCAAACAGTTACCACTTTCTAAGTTTCTCATTCATGACTTTTAGTGTTTGCTGAACACTCACAAAATCCCACCTGGTCTGAATTGATTTTTAGAATGGTCAGTCAACTTTTACACAGTGAGCTGCAAATATAAACGCTAAAGCGCCGCGGTTCCAATACTGGTTAGCTCTTAATACGTCCAAATGGACTGACGTTATGCCTCAGAAAGATAAGGGCATGAACTGGAAAGCGTTTTCACTATTCGAAAGGATCCGCAAGAGAGATTTTCTGTCGAGGACTCACTGCTTCTGTGAAGTATCATGTAATGATGTTTACAAAAGGTGCATTTTGTCCCATTGTTTCCATAGATAGCAGGTGTTTCCTTTGGCTATCCTAATTCTGCCAAGCACAGTGTTGTTGCACATCTGTGTTGTGTACATCCTTCACAACGTGTGTTCAGAAACTGAACTCCAGTGTTAAACAGTGCTAGGTAACTTGAAACACTAAAACAACACTCTTCTGAACTGTCATTGAGATTAGCATGTAAAAGTGTACTGAATACATGGTGTGTCATCAAGTATTCATACATGAACTACCTTGGTACGTATTCACAGAAATCTGTGATCATTCACAGGTGAATCAGTCCGCAAAGTGCTAAAATCTTCTGCTTAGTCTCATCATGTCAAGCCGTTTCCTGAAAGAACACGTTCAAACACATATTAAGTAGTTTGATTTTTCATGCAGTTGGTAGAGTTTGTGCTTCCATCAGTGTTTCCAAACCCTCTCCTTAAAAAACATTCTAACGCTGTACCCAGACTGTCCTAGAGGCTTAAACATTGCAAAACTCATTCAAGCACGAAAATCAAAACTTTCCCAGTAGACCTTGCAAGTAGCCTATCCAAACATATTGATTGCAAGTTAGTTCATAGACTAATACACGCATTACATCACGTTGGACTATGTCTCAATCTTTCCCCTCATTCACAGGTGAATTACTGTGAGGAATGCTCATGTCGCTGGCGAAGTCTTTTAACTGAATGGTATTTAAAGGGGGAGCATGAGCAAACATTCACTTACATTTAGCTTCTTCCTCATTCATGAATTTTAGTTTATGTGTTTAACATGAAACCAAACCATTTTACTTTCATTGATATTTACTTGTTATTGTTCAAGGTGTTACAGATGTCCATTTTTCTCCCCCTTGGCCCATTCCACCCAGCCCACATCACCTCCCCAGTCCCTCATCACACCCTTGTCCGTGCCCTTGGGTGAGTCATATACGGACGGATAGCAATTCTTCGGTTACTCTCTCCCCCTCCACCCACCCGTCGCCCCCCCACCCCACCCGCAATCTGAGACTCTTCGGTCTGATCCATGCTGCCACGTCATTGAATCTATCCTGTCCATCAGCTTATTACGTTCTTTAGATTCCACAGAAAAGTGAGATCATGCGATGTTTGTCTTCCTCTGCCTGGCTCATTTCGTTTTGCCGAATATTTTCCAGTTCTGTCCACACCGTCATTCATGAATTTCAGTGCTTGCTTCAAGCTTTGCCAAAATACCGCTTTGTACGAATTCCTTTTAAAATGGTCGGTCAGGTTTTACACGATGAGCTAGCTGCTCATTGAAACGCTAAAACCAAACAGTTCCAATATTGGTTTTCTATTAACTTTTACTGATGTATAGACGTTATGTCTTTGGAGAGTAGAGGCACTAATTAGAAAGTGTTTCAATGTTTTAAAGCCTACACAAGAGAAGTCCTGTGTCGAGTGCTCATTACTTCTGTGAATTATTATTATTTAATGACCTTTACAAAAGGTGCGTGATACACCGTTGTACACATCGTAGGTGTTTCATTGGGTAATCATAATTGTGCTCCAAACCCTCTTTCACATCTGTGCTGTGTACGACTTTCACGCTGTGTTCCGAATATTCACTTCAGTGTCAGAAGAAATCAATACGAGTCGCAAGTCTTCTACACTGCCTTTCTAGTAGCCTGTACAAATGGATTGAATGCATATTGTGTCATCAAGAGTAATTCGTGCATTATCTCTCGGGAACATATTCCAATAAACTTTTGATAATACACGGGTGAATCACTCTGTAAAAGGCTATCTTCTGTTTCGCCTTACTCGCTAAAGCCATGTAGTATGAGAGCATGTTGGAAAACCGATTACAGAGTTTGGATTTTCATGCGGTAGCTGCTGTTTCTGCGTCAGTGTTTCCAAATCCTCTGTGTATTCAACTTTCTAATGCTGCACGTACATAAGCTTTGCTAACAGTGCAAGCACTGCCAAACTCATTGAGGCGCTAAAACTAGACCTTTCCTTACAGACATTGCAAGGAGCATATACCACATGTATTGATTTTAGGTTGTTACACGGACTAAGAAACACATCACATCACTTTGGAGTAAGCCTTGATCTCTGACGTAATTCAGTTGCATTACTGTGTGAAATGCTCATATGTCCTGTGAACTCTGTTAATATAATGGAATAGACTGGTGAAGTATGCACGAACATTCATTATTTAATTCCATTCTCAATTATGAATTTTAGTGTTTACTTAAAGCTTTGCAAAGTACCGCTTCATAGGAATTAATACTACAATGGCCAGTCAAGCTTTACACACTGGGCGGCCGATTTAAATGCTAAAAGTACACTGTTCCAATATTGGTTTGTTCTTCCCCTTTAGAAATGTATTCATTTTATGTATGTCTTATAAAAATAGAGGCATTATTTGGAGTGTGTTTCGCCATTGGAGGGAATAAGCAAGAGAAGTTCCGTGTCGAGTGAAGTATTCGAATGTAATGATCGTGCCAAAAAGTGTCTGTTACTCCATTGTTTACGCTGTTAGTAGGTGTCTTTCCATTTCGTAATCATAATTGTGGTACGAACGGTGTAGCACATCTGTATTTTGTACACATTTCTAGTTTTGTTCACAATAGTCACTCCAGTTTGGGACAGTACAAAGGAAAATGAAGCACTGAAACTGCACTCTTCTCCACTGTCTTCGCTATTCACATACACGAATGTATTGAATGCCTGTTATGCCATCGAGCAATTCCTGCACTGGCTGTCTGGAAGGTACTCAAATGAACCTTTTGTAATACACAGGTGACTCATTCTGTAAACCTCTCCTGTGAAAAATGGCGCTGTTCCAATATTGGTGTGCTCTTTCCATTCACAAATCTATTGATTTTATGTTATGTTTGTTTGTACACCTATGACATAGTTTTGATTTTCCTGCAGTAGGTATGCTTTATGCTTCAATCAGTGTTTCCTAAACCTCCGTGTATACGACTTGCTAACACTGTCCTGGACTTTGCAAGAGGTTTAAACAATGCAACCCTCTTTCAAGCAGTACGCCTAGACCTTTCCAAATAGAAGTTGCAAGCAGCATACACAAATGCATTGATTTTATGTTATTTCGTAGGCTAATAAACGCATTAGATCACTTTGGGCTATGTCTGAATCTTTGACGTAATTCACAGTTGAATAACCGTGACAAATGCTCATATCGCCTGTGAAGTATTTTAATATAGTGGAATTTATGGAAAAGCATAAACAAATATACCCGGGCCGCCACCACACTATTGCCTGTGTCCATGGGTTCTGCATACATGCATATAAGGTCTTTGGTTCATCCCTTCCCAGCCACCCACCTACCCCCACCTTCCCTCTGAGAATCATCAGCTTGTTCCATGCTTCAGTGTCCCCGGATCTCTTTTGTCCATCAGTTGATTTTGTCCTTCAAGTTCCACATGCGAGTGAAATCAAGCAATACTTGTCTTTCTCCAGCCGGCTTATTTCACTTAGCATAATATTGTCTAAGCCCATCCGTGCTGCCCCCCATGGTATGAGATCCTTCTTCTTTACAGCTGTGTGGTGCTCCACGGTGTAACTGTCCCACAGCCTTTTTATCCACTCATCTGCTGACGGACGCTTGGGCCCTTTCTAGGTTTTAGCTATCGTCACACGCACTACTATGAACAAAGGGGTGCATCTATTCTTTCTGATTATTTTCTTTTAAGACTATATCTTAAGATATATTCCTAGAAGTGAGATCACTGGGTCCAAAGATAGTCCCATTTTAATTTATTCGAGGCGCCTCCAGACTGTTTTCCGTAGCGGCTGCCCAAGTCTGCATTCCCACCGGCAGTGTACTAAGTAAGGCTCCCCTTTCTCCACATCCTCACGGCACATGTCCTTTGTGGATTTGTTGATGGTAGCCGTTCTTACAGGTGTGAAGTGATACCTCACCGTGGTTTCAATTTGCATTTCTCTGATTAGTGGCGCTGAGCATTTTCTCACATGTCTCTTGGCCATCTATATGTTGTCCTCTCTGCAGAAGTACCTATTAGGTACTTAGCCCGGTTTGTAATTGGATTGTATGAGTTCCCTACGTATTTTGGATATTAACCCTGTATCAGATGTGTGTTTGGCAAATATGTTCTCTCAAACAGTAGTTCCACAACTTACATGTAAGCCTTTGATCCATTTTGAATTTATTTTGGTGTATGGTGTAAGTTGGTGGTCTAGTTCCCTTTTTTTAAAGGTAGTTGTTCAATTTTCCTAGCACCATTTAGTGAAGAGTCTACCTTTACTCCATTGTCCTTTACTCTGGCCTCCTTTGTCAATTACTAACTGACCATAATGCTTTTGGTCTCTTTCTGGGCTCTCTGTTCTATGCCGTTGAGCTACGCATGTCTGTTGTGGTGCCAGTACCAGGCTGTTTTGATTACAGTGGCTTAGTAGTACAGTTTGATATGCGGTAAAGTGATCCCTCCCACTCTGCTCTTTGTTCTCCAGAGGGCTGCTGCTATTTGGGGCCTCTTTTGTTTCCGTATAATGCTTTGGAGTATTTGTTATAGCTCTGTGAAATATGCTGTTGGTATCTTATTCCAAAATGCATTTGAATTTGTAAATTGCGTTGGCGAATATAGACCTTTGAATGCTATTAATTCTTCCAGTCCGGGAACATGGCCTATTCTTCCATTCGTTTAAATCTCCTCTTTATCAAGGTTGATTTCTAGGTTCATGGCATTGTGGTCTGAGAAGGTGTTTGATAAGATTTTCAGTCTTCAGTGGAGTTTGTATTGCCTCGCCTTGTGCCCTAACATGTAGTCTACTTTTGAAAATGTGCCGCGTGCACTTGAGAAGTTTGTGTCTTCTGCTGCTTTGGGAGGAACGGTTCTGTAAATATCAATGAAATCCATTAGATCCAGTGTGTCATTTAAGACCTGTGTTTCCCTGTTGACATTTTGTCTTGATCATCAGTAAAATGATGACAGTGGGGTGTTAAAATATTCCACTATGATTGTCTGCTGTAGATCTCTGCCTTAAAGTCCACAAATGAATTAATCTCTTACATATGTATGCGCTCCTCTATTGGGTGCATGTATATTGATGTGTTATTTCCTCCTGCTGGATTGATTCCTTTATTGTAATGTAGTGACCACTTTTGTCCCTTGTTATGGTCTGTAAGCTTAGATTGTCAGAAACACGTAATGCTAACCTCGTTGTTTATTTCCATTTGCAGGGAATATTTTTTCCCATCCTTTCGTTTTTAGCTTCTGTGAATGTTTTGCTCTCAGGTGGGTCTCTTGCAGAGAGTACATATTTGGGGCCTGTTGTCTTATCCATTCGGCTACCTCACGTCTTTTGATTGGAACACTTCTTCAGTTTACATTTAAGGTTACCCTTGAGATCTACTTCATTTAATGCCCTTTCCCCCCTTACGCCACCTCTCAATATTTCCTTATTAAATCGTTTGGATTTGCATGCTCTAGGTATACTTTCTGTTTCAATCAGTGTTTCCAAATCCTCTGCCTGTTCCACTTTCCAACACTGTACATAGCCTTTGCTAGAGGTTTAAACAATGCTAAAGTCATTCCAGGACTACAGCCAAACATGTCCCAGCAGGCGTTGCCAGTAGCCGATACAAATGTATTGATTTGATGTTATTTCAAAGACTAATACACAGGTTAGCTCACTTTGGACACTTTTGTCTCAGTCTTTGACCTAATTTTACAGTTGAATTACTCTCTGCAGTTCTCATATTGCCAGTGAAGTCTTTTAATTTAATGGAATTTGAAAGGTGAGTATGATCAAACAGTTACCACTTTCTAAGTTTCTCATTCATGACTTTTAGTGTTTGCTGAACACTCACAAAATCCCACCTGTTCTGAATTGATTTTTAGAATGGTCAGTCAACTTTTACACAGTGAGCTGCAAATATAAACGCTAAAGCGCCGCGGTTCCAATACTGGTTAGCTCTTAATACGTCCAAGTGGACTGACGTTATGCCTCAGAAAGATAAGGGCATGAACTGGAAAGCGTTTTCACTATTCGAAAGGATCCGCAAGAGAGATTTTCTGTCGAGGACTCACTGCTTCTGTGAAGTATCATGTAATGATGTTTACAAAAGGTGCATTTTGTCCCATTGTTTCCATAGATAGCAGGTGTTTCCTTTGGCTATCCTAATTCTGCCAAGCACAGTGTTGTTGCACATCTGTGTTGTGTACATCCTTCACAACGTGTGTTCAGAAACTGAACTCCAGTGTTAAACAGTGCTAGGTAACTTGAAACACTAAAACAACACTCTTCTGAACTGTCATTGAGATTAGCATGTAAAAGTGTACTGAATACATGGTGTGTCATCAAGTATTCATACATGAACTACCTTGGTACGTATTCACAGAAATCTGTGATCATTCACAGGTGAATCAGTCCGCAAAGTGCTAAAATCTTCTGCTTAGTCTCATCATGTCAAGCCGTTTCCTGAAAGAACACGTTCAAACACATATTAAGTAGTTTGATTTTTCATGCAGTTGGTAGAGTTTGTGCTTCCATCAGTGTTTCCAAACCCTCTCCTTAAAAAACATTCTAACGCTGTACCCAGACTGTCCTAGAGGCTTAAACATTGCAAAACTCATTCAAGCACGAAAATCAAAACTTTCCCAGTAGACCTTGCAAGTAGCCTATCCAAACATATTGATTGCAAGTTAGTTCATAGACTAATACACGCATTACATCACGTTGGACTATGTCTCAATCTTTCCCCTCATTCACAGGTGAATTACTGTGAGGAATGCTCATGTCGCTGGCGAAGTCTTTTAACTGAATGGTATTTAAAGGGGGAGCATGAGCAAACATTCACTTACATTTAGCTTCTTCCTCATTCATGAATTTTAGTTTATGTGTTTAACATGAAACCAAACCATTTTACTTTCATTGATATTTACTTGTTATTGTTCAAGGTGTTACAGATGTCCATTTTTCTCCCCCTTGGCCCATTCCACCCAGCCCACATCACCTCCCCAGTCCCTCATCACACCCTTGTCCGTGCCCTTGGGTGAGTCATATACGGACGGATAGCAATTCTTCGGTTACTCTCTCCCCCTCCACCCACCCGTCGCTCCCCCACCCCACCCGCAATCTGAGACTCTTCGGTCTGATCCATGCTGCCACGTCATTGAATCTATCCTGTCCATCAGCTTATTACGTTCTTTAGATTCCACAGAAAAGTGAGATCATGCGATGTTTGTCTTCCTCTGCCTGGCTCATTTCGTTTTGCCGAATATTTTCCAGTTCTGTCCACACCGTCATTCATGAATTTCAGTGCTTGCTTCAAGCTTTGCCAAAATACCGCTTTGTACGAATTCCTTTTAAAATGGTCGGTCAGGTTTTACACGATGAGCTAGCTGCTCATTGAAACGCTAAAACCAAACAGTTCCAATATTGGTTTTCTATTAACTTTTACTGATGTATAGACGTTATGTCTTTGGAGAGTAGAGGCACTAATTAGAAAGTGTTTCAATGTTTTAAAGCCTACACAAGAGAAGTCCTGTGTCGAGTGCTCATTACTTCTGTGAATTATTATTATTTAATGACCTTTACAAAAGGTGCGTGATACACCGTTGTACACATCGTAGGTGTTTCATTGGGTAATCATAATTGTGCTCCAAACCCTCTTTCACATCTGTGCTGTGTACGACTTTCACGCTGTGTTCCGAATATTCACTTCAGTGTCAGAAGAAATCAATACGAGTCGCAAGTCTTCTACACTGCCTTTCTAGTAGCCTGTACAAATGGATTGAATGCATATTGTGTCATCAAGAGTAATTCGTGCATTATCTCTCGGGAACATATTCCAATAAACTTTTGATAATACACGGGTGAATCACTCTGTAAAAGGCTATCTTCTGTTTCGCCTTACTCGCTAAAGCCATGTAGTATGAGAGCATGTTGGAAAACCGATTACAGAGTTTGGATTTTCATGCGGTAGCTGCTGTTTCTGCGTCAGTGTTTCCAAATCCTCTGTGTATTCAACTTTCTAATGCTGCACGTACATAAGCTTTGCTAACAGTGCAAGCACTGCCAAACTCATTGAGGCGCTAAAACTAGACCTTTCCTTACAGACATTGCAAGGAGCATATACCACATGTATTGATTTTAGGTTGTTACACGGACTAAGAAACACATCACATCACTTTGGAGTAAGCCTTGATCTCTGACGTAATTCAGTTGCATTACTGTGTGAAATGCTCATATGTCCTGTGAACTCTGTTAATATAATGGAATAGACTGGTGAAGTATGCACGAACATTCATTATTTAATTCCATTCTCAATTATGAATTTTAGTGTTTACTTAAAGCTTTGCAAAGTACCGCTTCATAGGAATTAATACTACAATGGCCAGTCAAGCTTTACACACTGGGCGGCCGATTTAAATGCTAAAAGTACACTGTTCCAATATTGGTTTGTTCTTCCCCTTTAGAAATGTATTCATTTTATGTATGTCTTATAAAAATAGAGGCATTATTTGGAGTGTGTTTCGCCATTGGAGGGAATAAGCAAGAGAAGTTCCGTGTCGAGTGAAGTATTCGAATGTAATGATCGTGCCAAAAAGTGTCTGTTACTCCATTGTTTACGCTGTTAGTAGGTGTCTTTCCATTTCGTAATCATAATTGTGGTACGAACGGTGTAGCACATCTGTATTTTGTACACATTTCTAGTTTTGTTCACAATAGTCACTCCAGTTTGGGACAGTACAAAGGAAAATGAAGCACTGAAACTGCACTCTTCTCCACTGTCTTCGCTATTCACATACACGAATGTATTGAATGCCTGTTATGCCATCGAGCAATTCCTGCACTGGCTGTCTGGAAGGTACTCAAATGAACCTTTTGTAATACACAGGTGACTCATTCTGTAAACCTCTCCTGTGAAAAATGGCGCTGTTCCAATATTGGTGTGCTCTTTCCATTCACAAATCTATTGATTTTATGTTATGTTTGTTTGTACACCTATGACATAGTTTTGATTTTCCTGCAGTAGGTATGCTTTATGCTTCAATCAGTGTTTCCTAAACCTCCGTGTATACGACTTGCTAACACTGTCCTGGACTTTGCAAGAGGTTTAAACAATGCAACCCTCTTTCAAGCAGTACGCCTAGACCTTTCCAAATAGAAGTTGCAAGCAGCATACACAAATGCATTGATTTTATGTTATTTCGTAGGCTAATAAACGCATTAGATCACTTTGGGCTATGTCTGAATCTTTGACGTAATTCACAGTTGAATAACCGTGACAAATGCTCATATCGCCTGTGAAGTATTTTAATATAGTGGAATTTATGGAAAAGCATAAACAAATATACCCGGGCCGCCACCACACTATTGCCTGTGTCCATGGGTTCTGCATACATGCATATAAGGTCTTTGGTTCATCCCTTCCCAGCCACCCACCTACCCCCACCTTCCCTCTGAGAATCATCAGCTTGTTCCATGCTTCAGTGTCCCCGGATCTCTTTTGTCCATCAGTTGATTTTGTCCTTCAAGTTCCACATGCGAGTGAAATCAAGCAATACTTGTCTTTGTCCAGCCGGCTTATTTCACTTAGCATAATATTGTCTAAGCCCATCCGTGCTGCCCCCCATGGTATGAGATCCTTCTTCTTTACAGCTGTGTGGTGCTCCACGGTGTAACTGTCCCACAGCCTTTTTATCCACTCATCTGCTGACGGACGCTTGGGCCCTTTCTAGGTTTTAGCTATCGTCACACGCACTACTATGAACAAAGGGGTGCATCTATTCTTTCTGATTATTTTCTTTTAAGACTATATCTTAAGATATATTCCTAGAAGTGAGATCACTGGGTCCAAAGATAGTCCCATTTTAATTTATTCGAGGCGCCTCCAGACTGTTTTCCGTAGCGGCTGCCCAAGTCTGCATTCCCACCGGCAGTGTACTAAGTAAGGCTCCCCTTTCTCCACATCCTCACGGCACATGTCCTTTGTGGATTTGTTGATGGTAGCCGTTCTTACAGGTGTGAAGTGATACCTCACCGTGGTTTCAATTTGCATTTCTCTGATTAGTGGCGCTGAGCATTTTCTCACATGTCTCTTGGCCATCTATATGTTGTCCTCTCTGCAGAAGTACCTATTAGGTACTTAGCCCGGTTTGTAATTGGATTGTATGAGTTCCCTACGTATTTTGGATATTAACCCTGTATCAGATGTGTGTTTGGCAAATATGTTCTCTCAAACAGTAGTTCCACAACTTACATGTAAGCCTTTGATCCATTTTGAATTTATTTTGGTGTATGGTGTAAGTTGGTGGTCTAGTTCCCTTTTTTTAAAGGTAGTTGTTCAATTTTCCTAGCACCATTTAGTGAAGAGTCTACCTTTACTCCATTGTCCTTTACTCTGGCCTCCTTTGTCAATTACTAACTGACCATAATGCTTTTGGTCTCTTTCTGGGCTCTCTGTTCTATGCCGTTGAGCTACGCATGTCTGTTGTGGTGCCAGTACCAGGCTGTTTTGATTACAGTGGCTTAGTAGTACAGTTTGATATGCGGTAAAGTGATCCCTCCCACTCTGCTCTTTGTTCTCCAGAGGGCTGCTGCTATTTGGGGCCTCTTTTGTTTCCGTATAATGCTTTGGAGTATTTGTTATAGCTCTGTGAAATATGCTGTTGGTATCTTATTCCAAAATGCATTTGAATTTGTAAATTGCGTTGGCGAATATAGACCTTTGAATGCTATTAATTCTTCCAGTCCGGGAACATGGCCTATTCTTCCATTCGTTTAAATCTCCTCTTTATCAAGGTTGATTTCTAGGTTCATGGCATTGTGGTCTGAGAAGGTGTTTGATAAGATTTTCAGTCTTCAGTGGAGTTTGTATTGCCTCGCCTTGTGCCCTAACATGTAGTCTACTTTTGAAAATGTGCCGCGTGCACTTGAGAAGTTTGTGTCTTCTGCTGCTTTGGGAGGAACGGTTCTGTAAATATCAATGAAATCCATTAGATCCAGTGTGTCATTTAAGACCTGTGTTTCCCTGTTGACATTTTGTCTTGATCATCAGTAAAATGATGACAGTGGGGTGTTAAAA
Organism: Miniopterus natalensis; assembly: GCF_054644295.1. NCBI lineage: Eukaryota > Metazoa > Chordata > Mammalia > Chiroptera > Miniopteridae > Miniopterus > Miniopterus natalensis. The sequence goes on from NC_142103.1 coordinate 64,146,636, forward strand.
TATTCCACTATGATTGTCTGCTGTAGATCTCTGCCTTAAAGTCCACAAATGAATTAATCTCTTACATATGTATGCGCTCCTCTATTGGGTGCATGTATATTGATGTGTTATTTCCTCCTGCTGGATTGATTCCTTTATTGTAATGTAGTGACCACTTTTGTCCCTTGTTATGGTCTGTAAGCTTAGATTGTCAGAAACACGTAATGCTAACCTCGTTGTTTATTTCCATTTGCAGGGAATATTTTTTCCCATCCTTTCGTTTTTAGCTTCTGTGAATGTTTTGCTCTCAGGTGGGTCTCTTGCAGAGAGTACATATTTGGGGCCTGTTGTCTTATCCATTCGGCTACCTCACGTCTTTTGATTGGAACACTTCTTCAGTTTACATTTAAGGTTACCCTTGAGATCTACTTCATTTAATGCCCTTTCCCCCCTTACGCCACCTCTCAATATTTCCTTATTAAATCGTTTGGATTTGCATGCTCTAGGTATACTTTCTGTTTCAATCAGTGTTTCCAAATCCTCTGCCTGTTCCACTTTCCAACACTGTACATAGCCTTTGCTAGAGGTTTAAACAATGCTAAAGTCATTCCAGGACTACAGCCAAACATGTCCCAGCAGGCGTTGCCAGTAGCCGATACAAATGTATTGATTTGATGTTATTTCAAAGACTAATACACAGGTTAGCTCACTTTGGACACTTTTGTCTCAGTCTTTGACCTAATTTTACAGTTGAATTACTCTCTGCAGTTCTCATATTGCCAGTGAAGTCTTTTAATTTAATGGAATTTGAAAGGTGAGTATGATCAAACAGTTACCACTTTCTAAGTTTCTCATTCATGACTTTTAGTGTTTGCTGAACACTCACAAAATCCCACCTGGTCTGAATTGATTTTTAGAATGGTCAGTCAACTTTTACACAGTGAGCTGCAAATATAAACGCTAAAGCGCCGCGGTTCCAATACTGGTTAGCTCTTAATACGTCCAAATGGACTGACGTTATGCCTCAGAAAGATAAGGGCATGAACTGGAAAGCGTTTTCACTATTCGAAAGGATCCGCAAGAGAGATTTTCTGTCGAGGACTCACTGCTTCTGTGAAGTATCATGTAATGATGTTTACAAAAGGTGCATTTTGTCCCATTGTTTCCATAGATAGCAGGTGTTTCCTTTGGCTATCCTAATTCTGCCAAGCACAGTGTTGTTGCACATCTGTGTTGTGTACATCCTTCACAACGTGTGTTCAGAAACTGAACTCCAGTGTTAAACAGTGCTAGGTAACTTGAAACACTAAAACAACACTCTTCTGAACTGTCATTGAGATTAGCATGTAAAAGTGTACTGAATACATGGTGTGTCATCAAGTATTCATACATGAACTACCTTGGTACGTATTCACAGAAATCTGTGATCATTCACAGGTGAATCAGTCCGCAAAGTGCTAAAATCTTCTGCTTAGTCTCATCATGTCAAGCCGTTTCCTGAAAGAACACGTTCAAACACATATTAAGTAGTTTGATTTTTCATGCAGTTGGTAGAGTTTGTGCTTCCATCAGTGTTTCCAAACCCTCTCCTTAAAAAACATTCTAACGCTGTACCCAGACTGTCCTAGAGGCTTAAACATTGCAAAACTCATTCAAGCACGAAAATCAAAACTTTCCCAGTAGACCTTGCAAGTAGCCTATCCAAACATATTGATTGCAAGTTAGTTCATAGACTAATACACGCATTACATCACGTTGGACTATGTCTCAATCTTTCCCCTCATTCACAGGTGAATTACTGTGAGGAATGCTCATGTCGCTGGCGAAGTCTTTTAACTGAATGGTATTTAAAGGGGGAGCATGAGCAAACATTCACTTACATTTAGCTTCTTCCTCATTCATGAATTTTAGTTTATGTGTTTAACATGAAACCAAACCATTTTACTTTCATTGATATTTACTTGTTATTGTTCAAGGTGTTACAGATGTCCATTTTTCTCCCCCTTGGCCCATTCCACCCAGCCCACATCACCTCCCCAGTCCCTCATCACACCCTTGTCCGTGCCCTTGGGTGAGTCATATACGGACGGATAGCAATTCTTCGGTTACTCTCTCCCCCTCCACCCACCCGTCGCTCCCCCACCCCACCCGCAATCTGAGACTCTTCGGTCTGATCCATGCTGCCACGTCATTGAATCTATCCTGTCCATCAGCTTATTACGTTCTTTAGATTCCACAGAAAAGTGAGATCATGCGATGTTTGTCTTCCTCTGCCTGGCTCATTTCGTTTTGCCGAATATTTTCCAGTTCTGTCCACACCGTCATTCATGAATTTCAGTGCTTGCTTCAAGCTTTGCCAAAATACCGCTTTGTACGAATTCCTTTTAAAATGGTCGGTCAGGTTTTACACGATGAGCTAGCTGCTCATTGAAACGCTAAAACCAAACAGTTCCAATATTGGTTTTCTATTAACTTTTACTGATGTATAGACGTTATGTCTTTGGAGAGTAGAGGCACTAATTAGAAAGTGTTTCAATGTTTTAAAGCCTACACAAGAGAAGTCCTGTGTCGAGTGCTCATTACTTCTGTGAATTATTATTATTTAATGACCTTTACAAAAGGTGCGTGATACACCGTTGTACACATCGTAGGTGTTTCATTGGGTAATCATAATTGTGCTCCAAACCCTCTTTCACATCTGTGCTGTGTACGACTTTCACGCTGTGTTCCGAATATTCACTTCAGTGTCAGAAGAAATCAATACGAGTCGCAAGTCTTCTACACTGCCTTTCTAGTAGCCTGTACAAATGGATTGAATGCATATTGTGTCATCAAGAGTAATTCGTGCATTATCTCTCGGGAACATATTCCAATAAACTTTTGATAATACACGGGTGAATCACTCTGTAAAAGGCTATCTTCTGTTTCGCCTTACTCGCTAAAGCCATGTAGTATGAGAGCATGTTGGAAAACCGATTACAGAGTTTGGATTTTCATGCGGTAGCTGCTGTTTCTGCGTCAGTGTTTCCAAATCCTCTGTGTATTCAACTTTCTAATGCTGCACGTACATAAGCTTTGCTAACAGTGCAAGCACTGCCAAACTCATTGAGGCGCTAAAACTAGACCTTTCCTTACAGACATTGCAAGGAGCATATACCACATGTATTGATTTTAGGTTGTTACACGGACTAAGAAACACATCACATCACTTTGGAGTAAGCCTTGATCTCTGACGTAATTCAGTTGCATTACTGTGTGAAATGCTCATATGTCCTGTGAACTCTGTTAATATAATGGAATAGACTGGTGAAGTATGCACGAACATTCATTATTTAATTCCATTCTCAATTATGAATTTTAGTGTTTACTTAAAGCTTTGCAAAGTACCGCTTCATAGGAATTAATACTACAATGGCCAGTCAAGCTTTACACACTGGGCGGCCGATTTAAATGCTAAAAGTACACTGTTCCAATATTGGTTTGTTCTTCCCCTTTAGAAATGTATTCATTTTATGTATGTCTTATAAAAATAGAGGCATTATTTGGAGTGTGTTTCGCCATTGGAGGGAATAAGCAAGAGAAGTTCCGTGTCGAGTGAAGTATTCGAATGTAATGATCGTGCCAAAAAGTGTCTGTTACTCCATTGTTTACGCTGTTAGTAGGTGTCTTTCCATTTCGTAATCATAATTGTGGTACGAACGGTGTAGCACATCTGTATTTTGTACACATTTCTAGTTTTGTTCACAATAGTCACTCCAGTTTGGGACAGTACAAAGGAAAATGAAGCACTGAAACTGCACTCTTCTCCACTGTCTTCGCTATTCACATACACGAATGTATTGAATGCCTGTTATGCCATCGAGCAATTCCTGCACTGGCTGTCTGGAAGGTACTCAAATGAACCTTTTGTAATACACAGGTGACTCATTCTGTAAACCTCTCCTGTGAAAAATGGCGCTGTTCCAATATTGGTGTGCTCTTTCCATTCACAAATCTATTGATTTTATGTTATGTTTGTTTGTACACCTATGACATAGTTTTGATTTTCCTGCAGTAGGTATGCTTTATGCTTCAATCAGTGTTTCCTAAACCTCCGTGTATACGACTTGCTAACACTGTCCTGGACTTTGCAAGAGGTTTAAACAATGCAACCCTCTTTCAAGCAGTACGCCTAGACCTTTCCAAATAGAAGTTGCAAGCAGCATACACAAATGCATTGATTTTATGTTATTTCGTAGGCTAATAAACGCATTAGATCACTTTGGGCTATGTCTGAATCTTTGACGTAATTCACAGTTGAATAACCGTGACAAATGCTCATATCGCCTGTGAAGTATTTTAATATAGTGGAATTTATGGAAAAGCATAAACAAATATACCCGGGCCGCCACCACACTATTGCCTGTGTCCATGGGTTCTGCATACATGCATATAAGGTCTTTGGTTCATCCCTTCCCAGCCACCCACCTACCCCCACCTTCCCTCTGAGAATCATCAGCTTGTTCCATGCTTCAGTGTCCCCGGATCTCTTTTGTCCATCAGTTGATTTTGTCCTTCAAGTTCCACATGCGAGTGAAATCAAGCAATACTTGTCTTTGTCCAGCCGGCTTATTTCACTTAGCATAATATTGTCTAAGCCCATCCGTGCTGCCCCCCATGGTATGAGATCCTTCTTCTTTACAGCTGTGTGGTGCTCCACGGTGTAACTGTCCCACAGCCTTTTTATCCACTCATCTGCTGACGGACGCTTGGGCCCTTTCTAGGTTTTAGCTATCGTCACACGCACTACTATGAACAAAGGGGTGCATCTATTCTTTCTGATTATTTTCTTTTAAGACTATATCTTAAGATATATTCCTAGAAGTGAGATCACTGGGTCCAAAGATAGTCCCATTTTAATTTATTCGAGGCGCCTCCAGACTGTTTTCCGTAGCGGCTGCCCAAGTCTGCATTCCCACCGGCAGTGTACTAAGTAAGGCTCCCCTTTCTCCACATCCTCACGGCACATGTCCTTTGTGGATTTGTTGATGGTAGCCGTTCTTACAGGTGTGAAGTGATACCTCACCGTGGTTTCAATTTGCATTTCTCTGATTAGTGGCGCTGAGCATTTTCTCACATGTCTCTTGGCCATCTATATGTTGTCCTCTCTGCAGAAGTACCTATTAGGTACTTAGCCCGGTTTGTAATTGGATTGTATGAGTTCCCTACGTATTTTGGATATTAACCCTGTATCAGATGTGTGTTTGGCAAATATGTTCTCTCAAACAGTAGTTCCACAACTTACATGTAAGCCTTTGATCCATTTTGAATTTATTTTGGTGTATGGTGTAAGTTGGTGGTCTAGTTCCCTTTTTTTAAAGGTAGTTGTTCAATTTTCCTAGCACCATTTAGTGAAGAGTCTACCTTTACTCCATTGTCCTTTACTCTGGCCTCCTTTGTCAATTACTAACTGACCATAATGCTTTTGGTCTCTTTCTGGGCTCTCTGTTCTATGCCGTTGAGCTACGCATGTCTGTTGTGGTGCCAGTACCAGGCTGTTTTGATTACAGTGGCTTAGTAGTACAGTTTGATATGCGGTAAAGTGATCCCTCCCACTCTGCTCTTTGTTGTCCAGAGGGCTGCTGCTATTTGGGGCCTCTTTTGTTTCCGTATAATGCTTTGGAGTATTTGTTATAGCTCTGTGAAATATGCTGTTGGTATCTTATTCCAAAATGCATTTGAATTTGTAAATTGCGTTGGCGAATATAGACCTTTGAATGCTATTAATTCTTCCAGTCCGGGAACATGGCCTATTCTTCCATTCGTTTAAATCTCCTCTTTATCAAGGTTGATTTCTAGGTTCATGGCATTGTGGTCTGAGAAGGTGTTTGATAAGATTTTCAGTCTTCAGTGGAGTTTGTATTGCCTCGCCTTGTGCCCTAACATGTAGTCTACTTTTGAAAATGTGCCGCGTGCACTTGAGAAGTTTGTGTCTTCTGCTGCTTTGGGAGGAACGGTTCTGTAAATATCAATGAAATCCATTAGATCCAGTGTGTCATTTAAGACCTGTGTTTCCCTGTTGACATTTTGTCTTGATCATCAGTAAAATGATGACAGTGGGGTGTTAAAATATTCCACTATGATTGTCTGCTGTAGATCTCTGCCTTAAAGTCCACAAATGAATTAATCTCTTACATATGTATGCGCTCCTCTATTGGGTGCATGTATATTGATGTGTTATTTCCTCCTGCTGGATTGATTCCTTTATTGTAATGTAGTGACCACTTTTGTCCCTTGTTATGGTCTGTAAGCTTAGATTGTCAGAAACACGTAATGCTAACCTCGTTGTTTATTTCCATTTGCAGGGAATATTTTTTCCCATCCTTTCGTTTTTAGCTTCTGTGAATGTTTTGCTCTCAGGTGGGTCTCTTGCAGAGAGTACATATTTGGGGCCTGTTGTCTTATCCATTCGGCTACCTCACGTCTTTTGATTGGAACACTTCTTCAGTTTACATTTAAGGTTACCCTTGAGATCTACTTCATTTAATGCCCTTTCCCCCCTTACGCCACCTCTCAATATTTCCTTATTAAATCGTTTGGATTTGCATGCTCTAGGTATACTTTCTGTTTCAATCAGTGTTTCCAAATCCTCTGCCTGTTCCACTTTCCAACACTGTACATAGCCTTTGCTAGAGGTTTAAACAATGCTAAAGTCATTCCAGGACTACAGCCAAACATGTCCCAGCAGGCGTTGCCAGTAGCCGATACAAATGTATTGATTTGATGTTATTTCAAAGACTAATACACAGGTTAGCTCACTTTGGACACTTTTGTCTCAGTCTTTGACCTAATTTTACAGTTGAATTACTCTCTGCAGTTCTCATATTGCCAGTGAAGTCTTTTAATTTAATGGAATTTGAAAGGTGAGTATGATCAAACAGTTACCACTTTCTAAGTTTCTCATTCATGACTTTTAGTGTTTGCTGAACACTCACAAAATCCCACCTGTTCTGAATTGATTTTTAGAATGGTCAGTCAACTTTTACACAGTGAGCTGCAAATATAAACGCTAAAGCGCCGCGGTTCCAATACTGGTTAGCTCTTAATACGTCCAAATGGACTGACGTTATGCCTCAGAAAGATAAGGGCATGAACTGGAAAGCGTTTTCACTATTCGAAAGGATCCGCAAGAGAGATTTTCTGTCGAGGACTCACTGCTTCTGTGAAGTATCATGTAATGATGTTTACAAAAGGTGCATTTTGTCCCATTGTTTCCATAGATAGCAGGTGTTTCCTTTGGCTATCCTAATTCTGCCAAGCACAGTGTTGTTGCACATCTGTGTTGTGTACATCCTTCACAACGTGTGTTCAGAAACTGAACTCCAGTGTTAAACAGTGCTAGGTAACTTGAAACACTAAAACAACACTCTTCTGAACTGTCATTGAGATTAGCATGTAAAAGTGTACTGAATACATGGTGTGTCATCAAGTATTCATACATGAACTACCTTGGTACGTATTCACAGAAATCTGTGATCATTCACAGGTGAATCAGTCCGCAAAGTGCTAAAATCTTCTGCTTAGTCTCATCATGTCAAGCCGTTTCCTGAAAGAACACGTTCAAACACATATTAAGTAGTTTGATTTTTCATGCAGTTGGTAGAGTTTGTGCTTCCATCAGTGTTTCCAAACCCTCTCCTTAAAAAACATTCTAACGCTGTACCCAGACTGTCCTAGAGGCTTAAACATTGCAAAACTCATTCAAGCACGAAAATCAAAACTTTCCCAGTAGACCTTGCAAGTAGCCTATCCAAACATATTGATTGCAAGTTAGTTCATAGACTAATACACGCATTACATCACGTTGGACTATGTCTCAATCTTTCCCCTCATTCACAGGTGAATTACTGTGAGGAATGCTCATGTCGCTGGCGAAGTCTTTTAACTGAATGGTATTTAAAGGGGGAGCATGAGCAAACATTCACTTACATTTAGCTTCTTCCTCATTCATGAATTTTAGTTTATGTGTTTAACATGAAACCAAACCATTTTACTTTCATTGATATTTACTTGTTATTGTTCAAGGTGTTACAGATGTCCATTTTTCTCCCCCTTGGCCCATTCCACCCAGCCCACATCACCTCCCCAGTCCCTCATCACACCCTTGTCCGTGCCCTTGGGTGAGTCATATACGGACGGATAGCAATTCTTCGGTTACTCTCTCCCCCTCCACCCACCCGTCGCTCCCCCACCCCACCCGCAATCTGAGACTCTTCGGTCTGATCCATGCTGCCACGTCATTGAATCTATCCTGTCCATCAGCTTATTACGTTCTTTAGATTCCACAGAAAAGTGAGATCATGCGATGTTTGTCTTCCTCTGCCTGGCTCATTTCGTTTTGCCGAATATTTTCCAGTTCTGTCCACACCGTCATTCATGAATTTCAGTGCTTGCTTCAAGCTTTGCCAAAATACCGCTTTGTACGAATTCCTTTTAAAATGGTCGGTCAGGTTTTACACGATGAGCTAGCTGCTCATTGAAACGCTAAAACCAAACAGTTCCAATATTGGTTTTCTATTAACTTTTACTGATGTATAGACGTTATGTCTTTGGAGAGTAGAGGCACTAATTAGAAAGTGTTTCAATGTTTTAAAGCCTACACAAGAGAAGTCCTGTGTCGAGTGCTCATTACTTCTGTGAATTATTATTATTTAATGACCTTTACAAAAGGTGCGTGATACACCGTTGTACACATCGTAGGTGTTTCATTGGGTAATCATAATTGTGCTCCAAACCCTCTTTCACATCTGTGCTGTGTACGACTTTCACGCTGTGTTCCGAATATTCACTTCAGTGTCAGAAGAAATCAATACGAGTCGCAAGTCTTCTACACTGCCTTTCTAGTAGCCTGTACAAATGGATTGAATGCATATTGTGTCATCAAGAGTAATTCGTGCATTATCTCTCGGGAACATATTCCAATAAACTTTTGATAATACACGGGTGAATCACTCTGTAAAAGGCTATCTTCTGTTTCGCCTTACTCGCTAAAGCCATGTAGTATGAGAGCATGTTGGAAAACCGATTACAGAGTTTGGATTTTCATGCGGTAGCTGCTGTTTCTGCGTCAGTGTTTCCAAATCCTCTGTGTATTCAACTTTCTAATGCTGCACGTACATAAGCTTTGCTAACAGTGCAAGCACTGCCAAACTCATTGAGGCGCTAAAACTAGACCTTTCCTTACAGACATTGCAAGGAGCATATACCACATGTATTGATTTTAGGTTGTTACACGGACTAAGAAACACATCACATCACTTTGGAGTAAGCCTTGATCTCTGACGTAATTCAGTTGCATTACTGTGTGAAATGCTCATATGTCCTGTGAACTCTGTTAATATAATGGAATAGACTGGTGAAGTATGCACGAACATTCATTATTTAATTCCATTCTCAATTATGAATTTTAGTGTTTACTTAAAGCTTTGCAAAGTACCGCTTCATAGGAATTAATACTACAATGGCCAGTCAAGCTTTACACACTGGGCGGCCGATTTAAATGCTAAAAGTACACTGTTCCAATATTGGTTTGTTCTTCCCCTTTAGAAATGTATTCATTTTATGTATGTCTTATAAAAATAGAGGCATTATTTGGAGTGTGTTTCGCCATTGGAGGGAATAAGCAAGAGAAGTTCCGTGTCGAGTGAAGTATTCGAATGTAATGATCGTGCCAAAAAGTGTCTGTTACTCCATTGTTTACGCTGTTAGTAGGTGTCTTTCCATTTCGTAATCATAATTGTGGTACGAACGGTGTAGCACATCTGTATTTTGTACACATTTCTAGTTTTGTTCACAATAGTCACTCCAGTTTGGGACAGTACAAAGGAAAATGAAGCACTGAAACTGCACTCTTCTCCACTGTCTTCGCTATTCACATACACGAATGTATTGAATGCCTGTTATGCCATCGAGCAATTCCTGCACTGGCTGTCTGGAAGGTACTCAAATGAACCTTTTGTAATACACAGGTGACTCATTCTGTAAACCTCTCCTGTGAAAAATGGCGCTGTTCCAATATTGGTGTGCTCTTTCCATTCACAAATCTATTGATTTTATGTTATGTTTGTTTGTACACCTATGACATAGTTTTGATTTTCCTGCAGTAGGTATGCTTTATGCTTCAATCAGTGTTTCCTAAACCTCCGTGTATACGACTTGCTAACACTGTCCTGGACTTTGCAAGAGGTTTAAACAATGCAACCCTCTTTCAAGCAGTACGCCTAGACCTTTCCAAATAGAAGTTGCAAGCAGCATACACAAATGCATTGATTTTATGTTATTTCGTAGGCTAATAAACGCATTAGATCACTTTGGGCTATGTCTGAATCTTTGACGTAATTCACAGTTGAATAACCGTGACAAATGCTCATATCGCCTGTGAAGTATTTTAATATAGTGGAATTTATGGAAAAGCATAAACAAATATACCCGGGCCGCCACCACACTATTGCCTGTGTCCATGGGTTCTGCATACATGCATATAAGGTCTTTGGTTCATCCCTTCCCAGCCACCCACCTACCCCCACCTTCCCTCTGAGAATCATCAGCTTGTTCCATGCTTCAGTGTCCCCGGATCTCTTTTGTCCATCAGTTGATTTTGTCCTTCAAGTTCCACATGCGAGTGAAATCAAGCAATACTTGTCTTTGTCCAGCCGGCTTATTTCACTTAGCATAATATTGTCTAAGCCCATCCGTGCTGCCCCCCATGGTATGAGATCCTTCTTCTTTACAGCTGTGTGGTGCTCCACGGTGTAACTGTCCCACAGCCTTTTTATCCACTCATCTGCTGACGGACGCTTGGGCCCTTTCTAGGTTTTAGCTATCGTCACACGCACTACTATGAACAAAGGGGTGCATCTATTCTTTCTGATTATTTTCTTTTAAGACTATATCTTAAGATATATTCCTAGAAGTGAGATCACTGGGTCCAAAGATAGTCCCATTTTAATTTATTCGAGGCGCCTCCAGACTGTTTTCCGTAGCGGCTGCCCAAGTCTGCATTCCCACCGGCAGTGTACTAAGTAAGGCTCCCCTTTCTCCACATCCTCACGGCACATGTCCTTTGTGGATTTGTTGATGGTAGCCGTTCTTACAGGTGTGAAGTGATACCTCACCGTGGTTTCAATTTGCATTTCTCTGATTAGTGGCGCTGAGCATTTTCTCACATGTCTCTTGGCCATCTATATGTTGTCCTCTCTGCAGAAGTACCTATTAGGTACTTAGCCCGGTTTGTAATTGGATTGTATGAGTTCCCTACGTATTTTGGATATTAACCCTGTATCAGATGTGTGTTTGGCAAATATGTTCTCTCAAACAGTAGTTCCACAACTTACATGTAAGCCTTTGATCCATTTTGAATTTATTTTGGTGTATGGTGTAAGTTGGTGGTCTAGTTCCCTTTTTTTAAAGGTAGTTGTTCAATTTTCCTAGCACCATTTAGTGAAGAGTCTACCTTTACTCCATTGTCCTTTACTCTGGCCTCCTTTGTCAATTACTAACTGACCATAATGCTTTTGGTCTCTTTCTGGGCTCTCTGTTCTATGCCGTTGAGCTACGCATGTCTGTTGTGGTGCCAGTACCAGGCTGTTTTGATTACAGTGGCTTAGTAGTACAGTTTGATATGCGGTAAAGTGATCCCTCCCACTCTGCTCTTTGTTCTCCAGAGGGCTGCTGCTATTTGGGGCCTCTTTTGTTTCCGTATAATGCTTTGGAGTATTTGTTATAGCTCTGTGAAATATGCTGTTGGTATCTTATTCCAAAATGCATTTGAATTTGTAAATTGCGTTGGCGAATATAGACCTTTGAATGCTATTAATTCTTCCAGTCCGGGAACATGGCCTATTCTTCCATTCGTTTAAATCTCCTCTTTATCAAGGTTGATTTCTAGGTTCATGGCATTGTGGTCTGAGAAGGTGTTTGATAAGATTTTCAGTCTTCAGTGGAGTTTGTATTGCCTCGCCTTGTGCCCTAACATGTAGTCTACTTTTGAAAATGTGCCGCGTGCACTTGAGAAGTTTGTGTCTTCTGCTGCTTTGGGAGGAACGGTTCTGTAAATATCAATGAAATCCATTAGATCCAGTGTGTCATTTAAGACCTGTGTTTCCCTGTTGACATTTTGTCTTGATCATCAGTAAAATGATGACAGTGGGGTGTTAAAATATTCCACTATGATTGTCTGCTGTAGATCTCTGCCTTAAAGTCCACAAATGAATTAATCTCTTACATATGTATGCGCTCCTCTATTGGGTGCATGTATATTGATGTGTTATTTCCTCCTGCTGGATTGATTCCTTTATTGTAATGTAGTGACCACTTTTGTCCCTTGTTATGGTCTGTAAGCTTAGATTGTCAGAAACACGTAATGCTAACCTCGTTGTTTATTTCCATTTGCAGGGAATATTTTTTCCCATCCTTTCGTTTTTAGCTTCTGTGAATGTTTTGCTCTCAGGTGGGTCTCTTGCAGAGAGTACATATTTGGGGCCTGTTGTCTTATCCATTCGGCTACCTCACGTCTTTTGATTGGAACACTTCTTCAGTTTACATTTAAGGTTACCCTTGAGATCTACTTCATTTAATGCCCTTTCCCCCCTTACGCCACCTCTCAATATTTCCTTATTAAATCGTTTGGATTTGCATGCTCTAGGTATACTTTCTGTTTCAATCAGTGTTTCCAAATCCTCTGCCTGTTCCACTTTCCAACACTGTACATAGCCTTTGCTAGAGGTTTAAACAATGCTAAAGTCATTCCAGGACTACAGCCAAACATGTCCCAGCAGGCGTTGCCAGTAGCCGATACAAATGTATTGATTTGATGTTATTTCAAAGACTAATACACAGGTTAGCTCACTTTGGACACTTTTGTCTCAGTCTTTGACCTAATTTTACAGTTGAATTACTCTCTGCAGTTCTCATATTGCCAGTGAAGTCTTTTAATTTAATGGAATTTGAAAGGTGAGTATGATCAAACAGTTACCACTTTCTAAGTTTCTCATTCATGACTTTTAGTGTTTGCTGAACACTCACAAAATCCCACCTGTTCTGAATTGATTTTTAGAATGGTCAGTCAACTTTTACACAGTGAGCTGCAAATATAAACGCTAAAGCGCCGCGGTTCCAATACTGGTTAGCTCTTAATACGTCCAAGTGGACTGACGTTATGCCTCAGAAAGATAAGGGCATGAACTGGAAAGCGTTTTCACTATTCGAAAGGATCCGCAAGAGAGATTTTCTGTCGAGGACTCACTGCTTCTGTGAAGTATCATGTAATGATGTTTACAAAAGGTGCATTTTGTCCCATTGTTTCCATAGATAGCAGGTGTTTCCTTTGGCTATCCTAATTCTGCCAAGCACAGTGTTGTTGCACATCTGTGTTGTGTACATCCTTCACAACGTGTGTTCAGAAACTGAACTCCAGTGTTAAACAGTGCTAGGTAACTTGAAACACTAAAACAACACTCTTCTGAACTGTCATTGAGATTAGCATGTAAAAGTGTACTGAATACATGGTGTGTCATCAAGTATTCATACATGAACTACCTTGGTACGTATTCACAGAAATCTGTGATCATTCACAGGTGAATCAGTCCGCAAAGTGCTAAAATCTTCTGCTTAGTCTCATCATGTCAAGCCGTTTCCTGAAAGAACACGTTCAAACACATATTAAGTAGTTTGATTTTTCATGCAGTTGGTAGAGTTTGTGCTTCCATCAGTGTTTCCAAACCCTCTCCTTAAAAAACATTCTAACGCTGTACCCAGACTGTCCTAGAGGCTTAAACATTGCAAAACTCATTCAAGCACGAAAATCAAAACTTTCCCAGTAGACCTTGCAAGTAGCCTATCCAAACATATTGATTGCAAGTTAGTTCATAGACTAATACACGCATTACATCACGTTGGACTATGTCTCAATCTTTCCCCTCATTCACAGGTGAATTACTGTGAGGAATGCTCATGTCGCTGGCGAAGTCTTTTAACTGAATGGTATTTAAAGGGGGAGCATGAGCAAACATTCACTTACATTTAGCTTCTTCCTCATTCATGAATTTTAGTTTATGTGTTTAACATGAAACCAAACCATTTTACTTTCATTGATATTTACTTGTTATTGTTCAAGGTGTTACAGATGTCCATTTTTCTCCCCCTTGGCCCATTCCACCCAGCCCACATCACCTCCCCAGTCCCTCATCACACCCTTGTCCGTGCCCTTGGGTGAGTCATATACGGACGGATAGCAATTCTTCGGTTACTCTCTCCCCCTCCACCCACCCGTCGCTCCCCCACCCCACCCGCAATCTGAGACTCTTCGGTCTGATCCATGCTGCCACGTCATTGAATCTATCCTGTCCATCAGCTTATTACGTTCTTTAGATTCCACAGAAAAGTGAGATCATGCGATGTTTGTCTTCCTCTGCCTGGCTCATTTCGTTTTGCCGAATATTTTCCAGTTCTGTCCACACCGTCATTCATGAATTTCAGTGCTTGCTTCAAGCTTTGCCAAAATACCGCTTTGTACGAATTCCTTTTAAAATGGTCGGTCAGGTTTTACACGATGAGCTAGCTGCTCATTGAAACGCTAAAACCAAACAGTTCCAATATTGGTTTTCTATTAACTTTTACTGATGTATAGACGTTATGTCTTTGGAGAGTAGAGGCACTAATTAGAAAGTGTTTCAATGTTTTAAAGCCTACACAAGAGAAGTCCTGTGTCGAGTGCTCATTACTTCTGTGAATTATTATTATTTAATGACCTTTACAAAAGGTGCGTGATACACCGTTGTACACATCGTAGGTGTTTCATTGGGTAATCATAATTGTGCTCCAAACCCTCTTTCACATCTGTGCTGTGTACGACTTTCACGCTGTGTTCCGAATATTCACTTCAGTGTCAGAAGAAATCAATACGAGTCGCAAGTCTTCTACACTGCCTTTCTAGTAGCCTGTACAAATGGATTGAATGCATATTGTGTCATCAAGAGTAATTCGTGCATTATCTCTCGGGAACATATTCCAATAAACTTTTGATAATACACGGGTGAATCACTCTGTAAAAGGCTATCTTCTGTTTCGCCTTACTCGCTAAAGCCATGTAGTATGAGAGCATGTTGGAAAACCGATTACAGAGTTTGGATTTTCATGCGGTAGCTGCTGTTTCTGCGTCAGTGTTTCCAAATCCTCTGTGTATTCAACTTTCTAATGCTGCACGTACATAAGCTTTGCTAACAGTGCAAGCACTGCCAAACTCATTGAGGCGCTAAAACTAGACCTTTCCTTACAGACATTGCAAGGAGCATATACCACATGTATTGATTTTAGGTTGTTACACGGACTAAGAAACACATCACATCACTTTGGAGTAAGCCTTGATCTCTGACGTAATTCAGTTGCATTACTGTGTGAAATGCTCATATGTCCTGTGAACTCTGTTAATATAATGGAATAGACTGGTGAAGTATGCACGAACATTCATTATTTAATTCCATTCTCAATTATGAATTTTAGTGTTTACTTAAAGCTTTGCAAAGTACCGCTTCATAGGAATTAATACTACAATGGCCAGTCAAGCTTTACACACTGGGCGGCCGATTTAAATGCTAAAAGTACACTGTTCCAATATTGGTTTGTTCTTCCCCTTTAGAAATGTATTCATTTTATGTATGTCTTATAAAAATAGAGGCATTATTTGGAGTGTGTTTCGCCATTGGAGGGAATAAGCAAGAGAAGTTCCGTGTCGAGTGAAGTATTCGAATGTAATGATCGTGCCAAAAAGTGTCTGTTACTCCATTGTTTACGCTGTTAGTAGGTGTCTTTCCATTTCGTAATCATAATTGTGGTACGAACGGTGTAGCACATCTGTATTTTGTACACATTTCTAGTTTTGTTCACAATAGTCACTCCAGTTTGGGACAGTACAAAGGAAAATGAAGCACTGAAACTGCACTCTTCTCCACTGTCTTCGCTATTCACATACACGAATGTATTGAATGCCTGTTATGCCATCGAGCAATTCCTGCACTGGCTGTCTGGAAGGTACTCAAATGAACCTTTTGTAATACACAGGTGACTCATTCTGTAAACCTCTCCTGTGAAAAATGGCGCTGTTCCAATATTGGTGTGCTCTTTCCATTCACAAATCTATTGATTTTATGTTATGTTTGTTTGTACACCTATGACATAGTTTTGATTTTCCTGCAGTAGGTATGCTTTATGCTTCAATCAGTGTTTCCTAAACCTCCGTGTATACGACTTGCTAACACTGTCCTGGACTTTGCAAGAGGTTTAAACAATGCAACCCTCTTTCAAGCAGTACGCCTAGACCTTTCCAAATAGAAGTTGCAAGCAGCATACACAAATGCATTGATTTTATGTTATTTCGTAGGCTAATAAACGCATTAGATCACTTTGGGCTATGTCTGAATCTTTGACGTAATTCACAGTTGAATAACCGTGACAAATGCTCATATCGCCTGTGAAGTATTTTAATATAGTGGAATTTATGGAAAAGCATAAACAAATATACCCGGGCCGCCACCACACTATTGCCTGTGTCCATGGGTTCTGCATACATGCATATAAGGTCTTTGGTTCATCCCTTCCCAGCCACCCACCTACCCCCACCTTCCCTCTGAGAATCATCAGCTTGTTCCATGCTTCAGTGTCCCCGGATCTCTTTTGTCCATCAGTTGATTTTGTCCTTCAAGTTCCACATGCGAGTGAAATCAAGCAATACTTGTCTTTCTCCAGCCGGCTTATTTCACTTAGCATAATATTGTCTAAGCCCATCCGTGCTGCCCCCCATGGTATGAGATCCTTCTTCTTTACAGCTGTGTGGTGCTCCACGGTGTAACTGTCCCACAGCCTTTTTATCCACTCATCTGCTGACGGACGCTTGGGCCCTTTCTAGGTTTTAGCTATCGTCACACGCACTACTATGAACAAAGGGGTGCATCTATTCTTTCTGATTATTTTCTTTTAAGACTATATCTTAAGATATATTCCTAGAAGTGAGATCACTGGGTCCAAAGATAGTCCCATTTTAATTTATTCGAGGCGCCTCCAGACTGTTTTCCGTAGCGGCTGCCCAAGTCTGCATTCCCACCGGCAGTGTACTAAGTAAGGCTCCCCTTTCTCCACATCCTCACGGCACATGTCCTTTGTGGATTTGTTGATGGTAGCCGTTCTTACAGGTGTGAAGTGATACCTCACCGTGGTTTCAATTTGCATTTCTCTGATTAGTGGTGCTGAGCATTTTCTCACATGTCTCTTGGCCATCTATATGTTGTCCTCTCTGCAGAAGTACCTATTAGGTACTTAGCCCGGTTTGTAATTGGATTGTATGAGTTCCCTACGTATTTTGGATATTAACCCTGTATCAGATGTGTGTTTGGCAAATATGTTCTCTCAAACAGTAGTTCCACAACTTACATGTAAGCCTTTGATCCATTTTGAATTTATTTTGGTGTATGGTGTAAGTTGGTGGTCTAGTTCCCTTTTTTTAAAGGTAGTTGTTCAATTTTCCTAGCACCATTTAGTGAAGAGTCTACCTTTACTCCATTGTCCTTTACTCTGGCCTCCTTTGTCAATTACTAACTGACCATAATGCTTTTGGTCTCTTTCTGGGCTCTCTGTTCTATGCCGTTGAGCTACGCATGTCTGTTGTGGTGCCAGTACCAGGCTGTTTTGATTACAGTGGCTTAGTAGTACAGTTTGATATGCGGTAAAGTGATCCCTCCCACTCTGCTCTTTGTTGTCCAGAGGGCTGCTGCTATTTGGGGCCTCTTTTGTTTCCGTATAATGCTTTGGAGTATTTGTTATAGCTCTGTGAAATATGCTGTTGGTATTTTATTCCAAAATGCATTTGAATTTGTAAATTGCGTTGGCGAATATAGACCTTTGAATGCTATTAATTCTTCCAGTCCGGGAACATGGCCTATTCTTCCATTCGTTTAAATCTTCCTCTTTATCAAGGTTGATTTCTAGGTTCATGGCATTGTGGTCTGAGAAGGTGTTTGATAAGATTTTCAGTCTTCAGTGGAGTTTGTATTGCCTCGCCTTGTGCCCTAACATGTAGTCTACTTTTGAAAATGTGCCGCGTGCACTTGAGAAGTTTGTGTCTTCTGCTGCTTTGGGATGAACGGTTCTGTAAATATCAATGAAATCCATTAGATCCAGTGTGTCATTTAAGACCTGTGTTTCCCTGTTGACATTTTGTCTTGATCATCAGTAAAATGATGACAGTGGGGTGTTAAAATATTCCACTATGATTGTCTGCTGTAGATCTCTGCCTTAAAGTCCACGAATGAATTAATCTCTTACATATGTATGCGCTCCTCTATTGGGTGCATGTATATTGATGTGTTATTTCCTCCTGCTGGATTGATTCCTTTATTGTAATGTAGTGACCACTTTTGTCCCTTGTTATGGTCTGTAAGCTTAGATTGTCAGAAACACGTAATGCTAACCTCGTTGTTTATTTCCGTTTGCAGGGAATATTTTTTCCCATCCTTTCGTTTTTAGCTTCTGTGAATGTTTTGCTCTCAGGTGGGTCTCTTGCAGAGAGTACGTATTTGGGGCCTGTTGTCTTATCCATTCGGCTACCTCACGTCTTTTCATTGGAGCACTTCTTCAGTTTACATTTAAGGTTACCCTTGAGATCTACTTCATTTAATGCCCTTTCCCCCCTTACGCCACCTCTCAATATTTCCTTATTAAATCGTTTGGATTTGCATGCTCTAGGTATACTTTCTGTTTCAATCAGTGTTTCCAAATCCTCTGCCTGTTCCACTTTCCAACACTGTACATAGCCTTTGCTAGAGGTTTAAACAATGCTAAAGTCATTCCAGGACTACAGCCAAACATGTCCCAGCAGGCGTTGCCAGTAGCCGATACAAATGTATTGATTTGATGTTATTTCAAAGACTAATACACAGGTTAGCTCACTTTGGACACTTTTGTCTCAGTCTTTGACCTAATTTTACAGTTGAATTACTCTCTGCAGTTCTCATATTGCCAGTGAAGTCTTTTAATTTAATGGAATTTGAAAGGTGAGTATGATCAAACAGTTACCACTTTCTAAGTTTCTCATTCATGACTTTTAGTGTTTGCTGAACACTCACAAAATCCCACCTGGTCTGAACTGATTTTTAGAATGGTCAGTCAACTTTTACACAGTGAGCTGCAAATATAAACGCTAAAACGCCTCGGTTCCAATACTGGTTAGCTCTTAATACGTCCAAATGGACTGACGTTATGCCTTAGAAAGATAGGGGCATGAATTGGAAAGCGTTTCACTATTCGAAAGAATTCGCAAGAGAGATTTTCTGTCGAGGACTCACTGCTTCTGTGAAGTATCATGTAATGATGTTTACAAAAGGTGCATTTTGTCCCATTGTTTCCATAGATAGCAGGTGTTTCCTTTGGCTATCCTAATTCTGCTAAGCACAGTTTTGCACATTTGTATTGTGTACATCTTTCACAATGTGTGTTCAGAAACTGAAGTCCAGTGTTAAACAATGGTAGGTCAATTGAAACACTAAACCAACACTCTTTTGAACTGTCATTGCATTATCATGTAAAATTTTATTGAATATATGTTATATTATCGTATAATCACCTAAATCTGTGATTATTCACAGGTGAATCAGTCTGGAAAATGTTAACATTTTCTGTTTTGTCTTATTATGTAAAGCCATTTCCTGAAAGCACATGTTTTAATACTTATTAGTTTTTATTTGAAATAGTTGATATAATTTATGCTTCCATCAGTGGTTTCAAATCCTCTATGTACAATTTTCTAACACTGTGCATACATTTTGATAGAGGTTTAAACATTGCAAAAATCATCTTTTCTGTATAATTAGACTTCACAATATATATTTAAGTAGCAAATTTGTATGTTTTGTTTTTGGTTATTTCATAGACTAATACACACATTACATATATTGGAACTATATCTCAATCTTTTAGGTAATTCACAGTTGAATTACTATGAGGATTGTTCATATCATTTGTTATGTATTTTCATATATTGGAATTTACTTGAGGGTCATGAACATTCTCTACTTAGTTTCTCTTTTATGAATTTCAGTGTTTAGTTAAAACTTTGTCAAAATCGTGATTCTGAATAAATAATTTTAGAATATGCAGTGAAGTTTTACAATTGAGGTGTTAATTTAAACCCTGATGTACATTGTTACTATATTTGTTTGCAAGTGGCATTTACAAAGGTACTGATTTTGTGTTATGGCTTAGTAAAACAGAGGCATTATTTAGAATGTTTTTAAATATTTGAAAGAATACACAAGAGAAGTTCTGTGTAGAATGCTTATATCTTCTGTGAAGTACTATAACAATGATATTTTCAAAAGGTGCATTGTTTACATTGTTATTGTTTCAGTTATTAATCATAATTCTAATAAAAACAGTGCTTAACATCTGTATTGTGTACAGAATTCTACTTGTGTTCAGAAACCACTGAAGTGTTGAAAACTTCAAGGGAAATTGAAAAAGTGAAACTACACACTTCAGCATGGTCTTTGCTCTTATCATGTGCAAATGTATTGAATGCATGCTATGTCATCAAGTCATTCATGGATTAACTATCTGGAACTTATTCAAATAAATCTTTGATAACACATAGGTGAATCAGTCTGTAAAAATCTCATATCTTCTGTTTCCTATTATCATGTAAAGATATTTATTGGAATAGCATGTTTGAATACTTATTACATAGTTTGGATTGTCATTCTGTTGATATAGTTCAGACTTCATTCATTTATTCAAAATACTCTGTATATACAAATTTCTAACACTTCTACATAGACTTTCCTTGAGATTTGAACAATGCTGAACTCATTCAAGCTCTAAAAAGAAACAGTTCTTGATAGAAGAGAATTTTTCCAAGGTGGCAGTGGACTCTTCGGAAGCCACACTGACACTCTCCCTGGACCAATCTGGACTTATAACTAAAACATAGACAAACCATCCTGAAAACCAACTGAAGACGAGCTGGAGAGCACTCTCATAACCTAAGAGAAAAAGTGAAGATTGCATAGAGACTGGTAGAAAGGGCAGATGTGAGAGGGCTGGCTTGGCTCCCATAGACAGAAGTTGAAGGTCAGAAGGGGTATCTCAGTTGTGGGGGGTTCCACATGAGGACTCCGGGGCCTAAACCCTGGGCTGGGCTGGGCTTCCCAGCCAAGGGACCAAAACTGAGAAAGGTACCCAGATAACATCTGGCTGTGAAAAGCAACTAAGGTTCTCTCTGCCAAGGAGAGGTGGCTGGAATTACCGGCGCCTTCTTAGAGAGCCAACAAAGTTTCATGTGGAACCACTCACCTTGGGCTCTGGCTTAGAGAGAGTAAAGTGGACTACAGCTGTGTGGGAAGAGTCAAGGTTGAGCTCTGGAGAGTGAGATTAGGGGATGCTTGTCTGAATTTCTGTGCTGAGTCATACCCCCAGACTTTGGAAGACATCCTTCTCTGGTAGGCAACTTTTGGCTTTTGCCAGAGGGGAGAAGCAGTTGTCCCACTCTGCTGGAAAGCATCTCACCTCACCCGGTGGAGCTTCTATAGCCTGAGACTTGTTAGGAGAAACAGATTCATCAGCTTGCAGGCAAAAGCAGACCTCAGAGTGCTTTGAGTCTCTGCCTGATCTGCTTTGGGACAAGGGCCTTGGAAAAGTAGGCTTTGGTGTACATCTTGGCCCTGTCCAAATGCACCCAGCCCAAGCAGAAAAAACCTCAAGCCTAAGCTTGTTGATAGCTTCAAACAAGGCACTCAGGGCCAGTCACAATCTGTGTCTGACATTGGCTTGTATCAAAGACCTTCC
Organism: Miniopterus natalensis; assembly: GCF_054644295.1. NCBI lineage: Eukaryota > Metazoa > Chordata > Mammalia > Chiroptera > Miniopteridae > Miniopterus > Miniopterus natalensis. Next base: position 64,168,479 of record NC_142103.1, read on the forward strand.
CAAAAGACTGCGTCCTAGTAGAGCTACCTAATACTGAGAAACAAGCCCAAACAGGCAGCCAAAATGGGGAGACAAAAAAGCCTCAAATGAAAGAACACGGAAAGTATCCAGAAAAAGAGTTAAATGAAATGGAGATAAGCAATCTATCAGAGATAGAATTCAGAATACTGATTGTAAGGATGCTCAACGGCATGGAAAAAATATGGAAACTACGAAGGAAATTAAGAATGACATAGCAGAAATAAAGAATACATTGGAAGGAATAAACAGCAGATTAGAGGATGATGAGGATCATATCAGTGAATTAGAAGACAGGGCAGAAAAAAATCACTCAATCAGAGACCCAAAAAGAAAAAACAATAAAAAACAGGAGGACAGTTTAAGGGAGCCATGGGACAACATGAAATGTAACAATATTCACATTATAGGTGTGCCAGAGGAAGTCAAAAGTAAGCAAGGATTAGAGAACCTGTTTGATGAAATAATGACAGAAAACTTCCCTAACTCAGCCAAGGAAAATGTCTCAAAAGTTCAGGAGGCACAGAAAGTCCCAAGCAAGAAAAGTCCAAAGAGCCCCATGCCCAGACACATCATAATTAAAATGCCAAGATTTCAAGACCAAGAGAGAATCTTATAAGAAGCCAGAGAAAAGTAATCTGTTACCTACAATGGAGACCCCATAAAGCTGTCAGCTGACTTTTCATTAGAAACTCTATAGGCCAGAAGGGAATGGCATGAATTTCAAGGTAATGCAAAAGAAGGATCTGAAACCAAGACTACTTGATCCAGCAAGATTATCATTCAAGATAGATGGTGAAATAAAGAGGTTCCCAGACAAAAAGGGCTAAAGGAGATTATCACTTCAAAACCAGCATTACAGGAAATGTTAAAGGGACTGTGGTAATTAGAAATAGAAATAGAATGAGAAACATAGGCACAAAAAAATAAAATAGCACTAGATAAGTATCTTTCAATAATAACTTTAAATGTAAATGGTTTACATGCTCCTATAAAAAGATATAGGGTGGCTGAATGGATAAGAAAACATGACCCCAATATATGCAAACTACAAGATACCCACCTTAGAAAAAATGGCACAGGATGAGAGTGAAGGGATGGAAAAAATTTTCCAGGCAAATGGACATCAAAATGAAGGTCATAAAGAGAGACAGGAAAGATCATTACATAATACTAAAAAGATCAAACCAGCAAGAGGATATAACCCTGATAAATATATATGCACCCAATACAGGAGCACCTAAGTTTATAAAAAAAACTTCTAGAGGACTTTAAGGGAGAAATCGACAGCAATACAGTCATACTAGGGGACTTTAACACCCCACTGATTTCACTAGATAGGTCTTCCAGACAATCAACAAGTAAACTCTTAACCTAAATTACACACTAGATCAGATGGATCTAATTGACATTTAGAGAACATTCCACCTAAAAGCTGCAGAATATACAATCTTCTCAAGTGCATGTGGGACATTCTCAAAGATACACCACATGTTAAGACACAAAAAAAGTCTCTACAGTTCAAGCAGATTGAAATCATATCAATCATCTTCTTGGATCACTATAGCATAAAATTAGAAATCAATGACAATAAAAACCCCAAACCATTCAAATACATAGAGGTTAAAAAGGATATTTTGAAACAATGAATGGATTTCCAAAGAGATCAAGAAAGAAATCAATAACTTCCTGGAGCAAATGAAAATGAACACACAACAACTCCAAACCTATGGGACACAATAAAAGTAATCCTGAGAGGGAAGTCCATAGGACTGCAATCCTACTTCAAGAAACAAGAAAAATTTCTAATAAACTCTCTAATTCTACAACTTAAAAACTTAGAAAGAACTACAAGAAAAGTCCAGAGTAAGTAGAAAGAAGAAAAAAACAAAGATCAGAGCAGAAATAAATGACATAGAGACTAGAAAACCAATACAAAAGATCAATGAAACCAAGAGCTGGTTCTTTGAAAAGATGAACAAGATTGATGAACATTTAGCCAGGCTCATCAAGAAACAAAGAAAGAGGACCCAAATAAACAAAATCGGAGATGAAAGAGATGAAATAACAACTGACCCAACACAAATACAAAGGACTGTAAGAAAATACTATGAACAACTATATGCCACCAAGCTGGACAACATGGATGAAGTGGACAAATTCCTAGAAAAATACAATCTTCCAAAATTCAATCAGGAAGAGTCAGAAAACCTGAAGAGGCCAATAACTCCTGGTGAAGTTGAAGCAGTAATCAAAGGGCTCTCAGGACACAAAAGCTCAGGCCCAGATGACTTCACAGGGGAGTTTTGCCAAACATTCAAAGAAGAATTAACAGCTACCTTCCTCAAACTATTTCAAAAGATCCAAGAGGAAGAAACACTTCCAAACTCTTTTTACGTGGCCAGCAAAGGCCTAATTCCAAAGCCAGATAAAGACACTACAAAGAAAGAGAATTACAGGCCAATATCCCTGATGAACATAGACGCTAAAATCCTCAACAAAATATTAGCAAATCTGATCCAGCAATATATTAAAAAGATCATACATCATGACCAAGTGGGATTTATTCCAGGGACTCAAGGCTGGTACAATATTCGTTAATGAATAAACGCGATACATCACATGAACAAATTGAAAGAGAGAAATCACATGATCATGTCAATAGATGCAGAAAAAACATTCAATAAAATTCAAAACCCATTTTTGATAAAAACTCAAAGCAAAGTAGAAACAGAGGGATCATACCTCAACATAATAAAAGTCATATATGACAAACCTACAGCCAATATCATACTCAATGGGCAAAAATTAAAATCATTTCCCTAAGAACAAAACAAGACAGGTGTCCATTTTCACCACTCTTATTCAACATAGTACCGGAAGTCCCAGCCACAGGCATCAGACAAGAAGAAAACTTAAAAGGCATCCAAATTGGAAAGGAGGAAACGAAATTTTCACTTGCAGAGGACATATTATATATAGAAAACCATAAATGCTCCACCAAAAAACTATTAGATTTAATAAATGAATTTAGCAAGGTACTGGATACAACCCAGAAAGAGATGGCATTTTCATACACCAATAATGAACTCTCAGAAATAAATACTAAAATACCAATCCCATTTACCATAGCAACTAAAAAAGTAAGGTACCTAGGAATAAATTTAACAAAAGATGTAAAAGACCTGTACTCAGAAAACTACAGGACACGGAAAAAAGAAATAGAGGAAGATATAAACAACTAGAAGTATATACCATGTTCATGGACTGGAAGAATTAACATCATTAAAATGTCCATGCTACACAAAGCAATCTATAAATTCAATGCAATCCTTATTAAAATAACAACAGCATATTTCAGAGATCTAGAACAAACACTTAGAAAATTTATATGGAACCAAAGAATAGCCCAAATAACCATGGCAATCTTGAGACAGAAGAACAAAGTTGGAGGGATGGCAATACTAAATATCAAGTTATTCTACAAAGCCTTTTAATCAAAACAGCCTGGTACTGGCTCAAGAACAGACATATAGATCAGTGGAACAGAACAGAGAACCCACAAATAGACCCATGCCATTATGGTCAATTAATATTTCACAAAGGAGGCAAGAGCATACATTGGAATAAAGGCACTCTTTTCAATAAATGGTGTTGGGAAAATTGGACAGGTACATGCAAAAAAATTAAACTAGACTATCAACTTACAGCATACACAAGAATAAACACAAAATGAAGAAAAGACTTAAATGAAACCATAAAAACCTTAGAGGAAAACGTAGGCAGCAAAATCTCAGACATCTCTTGTAGCAATAATTTTGCTGATACATCTCCATCTCTTAGGGCAAGAGAAATGAAGGAGAAAATAAACTAATGAGACTGCATCAAAATAAAAAGCTTTTGCACAAGCAAAGTATACTATCAAAAAAATGAAAAGACAGCCCGCTGTATGGGAGAACATATTTGCCAATGACACATCTGATAAAGGGGTAATATCCAAAATATACAAAGAACACATACCACTTAACAAAAAGAAGACAATCCAATTTAAAAATGGGTAAAATACCTAAATAAACACTTCCCCAAAGAGGACATACAGATGGCTGAGACATATGAAAAAATGCTCAGTCACTAATCATCAGAGAGACGCAAATTAAAACCACAAAGAGGTATCACTTCATACCTGTCACAGTGGCTATTATCAACAAACAAATCAATGAACAACAAGTGCTGGGTAGGGTGTGGACAAAATGGAATCCTACTACACTGCTGGTGGGAGTGCAGACTGGTGCAGCCACTATGGAAAGCAATATGGAATTTCCTCAAAAGATTAAAAATTAACCTTCCATTTGACCCAATGATCCCACTTCTAGGAATATATCATAAGAAAAATGAAACATCAATCACAAATAACTCATGCACCCCTATGTTCATAGCAGCGCAATTTACAATAGCTAAGAGCTGGAAACAGCCCAGGTGCCCATCAGTAGATGAGTGGATTAAAAAGCTGTGGCACATTTGCATCGTGGAGTACTATGCAGCTGTAAGAATGAAGGATCTTTTATCCTTTGGAACAGCATGGAGGGAACGAGAAAGTATGCTAAGTGAAATAAGCCTGTCAGAGAAAGACAAGTACCACTTGATCTCACTTATATGTAGAATATAATAAATAAAATACACTGCTGAACAAAATAGATCTATGTATATATAGAAGCATGGCACAGACTGAGGGATCTCAGTGGGAAGGTGGGGTTGGGGGATTGGGAGGAGAGAGATTAATTCAAAGAACTCATAAGCATTAACCACAGACACAGACACTGGTCTAGGGAAGGCCTGGGAGTGAGGTTGATGCAAGGTGGAAGGGATCAATGGGGGTAAAGAAGGGACATATGTAATATTTTCAACAATAAAGATAAAAAACAACAAATAAAAATAAACATTTCTCAATAGACCCTTCAAGTAGTATATATAAATTTAAGTTATTTCATAGACTAATACAATCCTTACATCACTTTGGACTATGGCTCAATCTTTAAAGTAATTCACAGTCGTATGACTGCGAGGAATAATCTTTTTGCCTGTGAAGTATTTTACTATAATGGAGTTTACTGTGGGAGTATATACAAACATTCACTATTTATTTAGGTTCTCATTTATTTTTTATTTATATATTTATTTTTAAATATATCTTTATTGATTTCAGAGAGAGGGAAGGAGAGGGAGAGAGAGAGATAGAAACATCAGTGATGAGAAAGTCATTGATTGAGCCTGCAACCCGAGCATGTGCCCTGACCAGGAATCGCACCCCCATCGCCTGGATCCTAGGTCGAAGCTCAACCGCTGAGCCATGCCCGGCCGGGACGGTTCTCATTTATGAATCTGTGTTTGCGCAAAACTTTGCTAAAATACTGTTTCTCAAGAATTAACTCTACATTTGTCAGTAAAGTATCATAAAATGAGCTGGTAATTTAGACCCTAAAACTACACTGTTCCTATAGTAGTTTGTGATTCACATTTACAAATGATTGATTTTCTGTTATGTATTTGAAAAATAAAGGCATTATTTCAAATGGGTTTCAACATTTGAATGAATACACAATAGAAGTTCTGTGTAAAGTGCTCAGAGTTTCTGTGAAGAATTATAATGTAATGATATTTACAAAAGCTGTATGTTACTCCATTGTTTACATTGTTAGTAGGTGTTTTAATTAGTAATCATAATTTTGCTAAAAACAGTTTCATATCTATATTGTGTACTTCTTTCTAGGTGTGTTCACAATCTTCACCCCAGTCTTAAACAATTCAAGGCAAATTGAAACACAAAAACTTCACTCCTCTACACTGTCTGCTATTATCATGTAAAACTGTATGGAACCCACGTTATGTCATCTAGTAATCCATGAATTAACTATCTGGAACATATTCAAATAAATCTTTAATAATATACAGTTGAATCACTCTGTAAAATGCTCACATCTTTTGCTTTGTATTATTTAGGCAAACGATTTACTGAAAGAGCCAAATACCATTGTTTGGATTTTCATGCTGTAGATATACTTTATGTTTAAATTAGTGTTTCAAAGTCCTCTGTGTATACAATTTTCTAACACTGTGCATGGTCTTTGCCAGAATTTTAAACAATGCAAAACTCATCCAATCACAAAACGAGACTTTTTCCAACAGACGTTGCAAGTAGCACATAAAAATGTATTGTTTTTAAGATATTTCATAGACTAATACATGCATTATGTCTCTTTGGACTATGTCTCATTCTTTGATGTAATTCACAATTGAATTACTCTGAGGGATGCTCATATCACCTGTGAAGTATATTAACATAATGGAATTTCCTGGGTGGGCATAGTTGAATATTCACTATTTAGTTAGATTCTCTTTTATGAATTCTATTGTTTGTTTAAAACTGCCAAAATCCCTCTTTGTACCAATTAATTTTACAATGGTCATCGCATTTTAAACAATGAGCTTCTAATTTAAACCCTAAGAGTACACTTTTTCTATATTGGTTTGATATAACCTTTTACAATTGTATTGATTTTTTTTGTCGTTTTAAAAATGTAGAGGCTTTATTTGGAATATGTTCAAATATTTGAAGGAATACATGAGAGTTTCTCTGTAGAGTGCTCATATCTTCTGAGAAGTATTATTATGAAATATTTACAAGAGTTGCCAGTTACACCATTGCTTACATTGTTAGTAGATGTGAGCCACTCATTTACACAGTGAGCTGCTCATTTAAACCCTCAGTCTACACTGTTCCCACCCTCATCTGCTATTACCATGTACCCATGTATTGATTTCATGTGGTTTCTGAGAGAAATTGGGGCATTACTTGGGATATGTTTCAATACCTGAAGGAACACACCAGAGAAGGTCTGGGTAGGTTTCTCCTATCTTCTGAGAACAATTATAATGTAATGAAACTTACCAAAGGTGCACATCACTCCATTTAGCCCATGGTAGGTATTTCTTTGGGTCACCCTAATTGCACCTAGAAACAGCATTCCACGTGTGGGGTGGGTATATCTCTCTAGGTGTGTGTACAATCCTCAATCCAGTGTTCAACAATTCAAGGCCACCTGAAACACTAAAAGTACCCCCGTCTGCACTGTCTTTGCTGTTAGCATGTACAAATGGGTAAGAATGCATGTGATGTCATCCAATCCTTCAGGCATTAAGTATCTGGAATGAATTCAAATAAATCTTTGATAGTACTTGGGTGAAACACTCTGTGAAAGGTGGATATCCTTTCTTTAGTGTTCAAGCTAAAACCGTTTCCCAAAAGAGCAGGTTGGCACAACTATTTCATAGTTTGGATTCTCACTGGTGGGAAAAAGTTTATTCTTCAACTAGCATTTCCCAAACCTTCGTGGATACAGCATTCTAACTCTGTTGAGAGGCTTTGCTAGAGGTTTGAGCAAGGCAAAACTCATTCAAACCCTAAAAGTAGAACTCTCTCTGTAGACATTGTAAGGAACAGAGAGAAATGTATTGATTTTCGGTCATTCTGTAGACTAATAGACCCATTACATCACTTTCGACTATGTCTCAGTCCTTGACCTAATTCACAGGTCAATTCCTGTGAAGAATGCTCTCATCACCTGTGAGGCATGTGAATGTAAGGGAACTTACCTAGTGAGAATGTTCGGGCATTCACCATTTAGTTACTTTCTCACTCCTGAATTTTAGTGATTTCTTCAAAGGTGGCTCCATGGCCTCTTTGGACCAATTGAGTTGAACATGCTCAGGTGAGGTTCACACAGTGAGGTGGTAATAGAAAGCCTAAAAGTCCTCTGTTCCAAGCTTGGTTTCCTGTTGTCATTTAAAAAGGTACTGATTTTATGTTACTGCCCAGAAATATAGAGGCATTATTTGGAATGGGTTTCAATATTTGAAAGAGATCCCAGAAGTTCTGTGTGGAGTGCTCCTATCTGCTGCGAAGTATTCTCATGTAATGATAATTACCAAAGGTGCCCTTTCCCCCATGGCTTACATCCTTAAGAGATGTTTCAGTTAGTAATCATAAAGTGATACCAACACAGTTTCACATCTGTATTTTTTTCTGTCTTTTCAAGTTTGATTAGAAATGTCACTCCATGGTTAAACTATGCAATACACATTGAAACACTACACCTACACTCTTCCACACTCTCTTTGATATCAGACTTTGCAAATGTATCTAATGCACAAGATGTCTTCCAGTAATTTACACATTAACTATCTGGAACACATTGAAAGAAATCTTTAGTAATACACAGGTGAATCCCTTTTTAAATTGCTCATATCTTCTCTTTCATATTATCTTCTAAATCCATTTTCTTAAAGGTCATGGTATATAGTTGGGATTTTTCTGTCTGCTAAAATCTGTGCTTCCAAACCCTGTAAATATACAACTTTCTTACAGTCTACATAGACTTTGATAGTGGTTTGACAAATTCATAACTTAAACACTATAGGCTTTCTCAAAAGATGTTGTAAGAAGCATATACAAATTTATTGATTTTTTATTTATTTATGTCAAATACATACATTAGATCACTTTCGAGTATATCTCTATCTCTGAAGTAATTCAACAATGTATTACTGTGAGAATTGCTCTTATCACATGTTCAGTATTTTAATATAATGGAGTTTTCTGGGAGAGCATGTTGTAAATTTCTTTAGTTATTTTTTCATTTATGAATTTTAGTTTTTAGCAAGGTTAGTTAAGTCTTACACAATGATCTGTTAAATGAAAATGTAAAACTACACTTTCCAATATTGATTTTTTATTACACTTTCAGATGTATTTATTTGACTTTATGTCCTAAAAAAACATAGGCATGATTTGGAATGTGTTTCCATCTTTGACTGACTACACAAGAGAAGTTCTGTGTAGGTTTATAATGTAATATTTACAAAAGGTTTATGGTACTCTATTATTTACAGAATTAGTAGGATTTTCACTTAGTAATCAAAATTATGCTAAAACCAGTGTTTTACCTCTGTACTGTGTACATCACTCTAGGTGTGTTTAGAAACTTCACTCCAGTGTTAAACAGTACAAGACTAACTGAAATAGTAAAACTACACTTTTCTACAGTGTCTTTGCTATTGGCCTGTAAAAATGTAGTAAATTCATGTTATGTCATAATGTAATTTATGCATTTTCTATCTGGAACATATCCAAATAAATATTAAATTATACACTGGGAAATCACTGGTAAATGATCATATCATCCATTATTATCTTGTAAAGCCATTTTCTGAAAGAGTGTGTTGGAACAACTGTTATTTATTTTGGATTTTCATGTTGTTAGATTGAATTTGTGCTAATATTAGTGTTTCCAAATGCTTTGTATATACAACTTTCTAAGACTGTACATAAACTTTGATAAAGGTTTAAACAATGCAAAACTCATTCAAGCACTAAAGTTCAACCTTTCTCAATAGACCTTGCAAGTAACATGTACAAATGTGAGTTTATTTTATTTCATAGACTAATACTCACATTACAACTCTTTAGATTATGTTTCAATCTTTGTCATAATCCACAGTGAATTATTGGGTAGAATGTTCATATAATCTTTGAAGTATTTTAATATAATGGCATTTTCTGGGAGAGCATGTTCAAAATCTTCATTATGTGGTTTATCTTTATTTATTTTAGTGTTTGCTTAAAACTTTGCCAATATCTTTATTATTACAAACTAATTTTTCAATGCTCAATCAACTTTTAAACAATGACATGCTCATTGAAACCGGTAAAGTATACTGTTGCAATATTTTTTTTCTATTACCATTAACAAATATATTGATTTTATGCTATTTCTTAGAATAATAACCCATTATTTGGAATATGGTTAACTATTTGAAGAAATGTGTAAGAGAATTTCATTTTGGAATGCTCATATCTACTTTGAAGTACTATAATATGATATTTACAGAAGTTACATGTTACTACAATGTTTACAATATTAGTGGGTGTTGGATTTACTTATAAAAGTTCTAAATACAGTGTTTTACATCTGTCTTGTGTATATCTTTCTACCATTGTTCAAATACTTCATTCCAGTTTTAAAACCCTTCAAGGCTATTGGAAACACTAAAACAACATTCTTGAGTACATTCTGTAGTAGTAGTAGCATGTAGAAGTATTTTGAATTTATGTTATGTCTTAAGCCAATTGATGTACTATCTGGAATATATTCAAATAAATCTTTGATAACACACAGTTGAATGTGTAAAATGCTCATATCTTCTTTTCAGTATTATGCAAAGCAATTTACTGAAAGAGCATGTCTGAACAGCTATTACATAGTTTTGATTTTCATGTGGTATAATGCTTAAAATACTTAAAATGTTCTTTCAAATTCTCCATGTATAAACTATTCTGAGTGTACATAACATTCACTAAAGGTTTAAACAATCCAAATCTTATTTACACACTAAAACTAAACTTTTCTCAATAGACTTTGCAAGTAGCATATAGATATTTCATAGACTAATACATACATTACAGCTCTTTGGATTCTGTTTCAATCTTTAAAGTAATACACAGGTCAATTACTCTATAGAATGCTCATATCTCTGTGAAAAATTTTAATATAACTGCATTTACTGGGAGAGCATGTTCAAACATTCATTATATAGTTTCTCTTTTAGGAATTTTAGTGTTTGCTTTACACTTTTCTAATATCAAGCTTTGTAGGGATTAATTTTAATATGATCAATCATGTTTTAAACAATGAGCTGATCATTGAAACCTTAAAGTTTCTGTTACAATATTGTTTTGATATTACCATTTTCAAATGTATTGGTTTTATGTTATGTCTTAGAAAAATACATGCATTATTTAAAATAAGCTTCAACCTTTGAAGAAATGCACAGAAAATTCCTGTGTAGAGTGCTCATATTTTCTGTGAAGCATTACATTGTAATGATGTTTACAGAAGTTGCATTTTACTACATTGTTTACATAGTAAGTGTTTCATTTTGTAATCACAACTGTGCTAAAAACAGTGTTTCAAATTTGTATTGTATACATATTTCTATGGGTGTTAAATAACTTCAGCTGTAAACATTTCAATGCTAAGTGAAACTAAAATTACCCTCTTCTTCACAGTCTTTGCTATTATCATGTGTAAATATATTGAATTCATGTTATATCATAAAGTGATTCATGCATTAACTATCTGGAACGTATTCAAATAAATCTTTGATAATTCACAGTTGAATGACTGTAAATGTTCATTTACTCTTTTTAGTTTTATCACCTAAAGCCATTTACTGAAAGAGAATGTTTAAAACACATAGTATAGTTTTGCTAAAATCAGTGGTTCCAAATACTCTCTGTATACAATATTTTAAGAGTGTACATAAATCTCACTGAAGTTTTAAACAGTGCAAAACTGATTCATCTACTAAAACTAGACTTTTCCCAATATCTTTGCAGGTAGCATGTACAAGTGTATTAATTTTAGGTTTTATTTTTTTATATACTAATACACACATTACATCTCTTTGGAATATGTTTCAACCTTTGAAGTAATACACAAGTGAGTTACTGTGTAGAATGCTCATATCTTTTGTGAAGTATTTTAATATAATCACATTTACTGAGGAATCATGTTGACACATTCATTATATAGTTAGACGATCATTCACTACTTTTTGTGTTTGCTTAAAAACTTGCCATAATCCCACTTTGTATGCATTTATTTTACAGTGGTCAATTAAGTTTTACACAATGAACTGCTAATTGAAACCTTAAAACTACACTGTTCCAATATTGATTTGCTATTACCATGTACAAATATATTGATTTTTTATTATGTCTTTGGAAATATTGTTTTTAGCACAAATTATACCTATTACATGAAAATCCTATGTAATATGTTATATCTTGCTCTTTCAGTAAATATCTTTACATGATAGCACTAAACAGAAGATATGAGCATTTTACAGAGTAACTAACCTGTGTATTATTAAATATTTATTTGAGTATGTTGTTGGTAGTTAATGCATAAATTAGTTTATGACATAGCATAAATTTAAAACATTTTTGTAGAGTGAAGTTCTAGTGTTTTAATTAGCCTTGAAGTGTATGAAACTGACGTTTCTGAACACTCTTGGAAAGATGTGTATACAATACAGTTGTCAAACACTTTTATCTCAATTGTAATTCTGAAATGAAACACCTTCTAACTATGTAAACAATGTAGTAAACTTGCACTTTCTGTAAATATCATGACATTATAATACTTCACAGAATGTTTGAGAGCTCTGCACAGAACTTCTCATATATTTCTCCAAAGATTAAAATATGTTCCAAATAATGCACGTTTTATTGTAAGACACAACATAAAATCAATACATTTGAAAATGGTAATAGCAAGCCAATAATGGAAGAGTGTAGTTTCAGGGTTTCATTGTGTAAAACTTGATTGACCACTGTAAAATTAATTCCTACAAAGTTGTATTTTGGCAACGTTTTAAACAAACAGTGGCAACCACCTGCTGTTTGTGTTCACGAGTTTCTGTTTTCTATCCCACATATGAGGTAAGTCATGTGTTTCTTAGCTTTTTCTGTCTGACTTATTTCACTTAGCATAATATTTTCAAGGTCCATCCATGTTGTTACAAATGGAAGTATTTCGTCTTTTCTTATGGCTGAGTAGTATTCCATTGTGTTCATATATCACATTTTCTTTATCCAGTCCTCTATCGCAGGGCACTTTGTGTTTGTTTTTTTTCCATGTCTTGGCCACCATAAATAATGCTGCAATGAATTTAGGGGTGCATGGTTGTAAGGTAGCTCTATTCTTAATTATTTGAGGAACTGCCAAACTGTTTTCCATTGTGGTTGCATCAGTCTATGTTCTCACCAGCAGGGAGTGAGGATTCCCTTTTCTCCACAACATCTCCCACTCTTGTTGATAATAACCACAGTAACAGGTATGAAGTTTTATCTCATTGTAGTTTTGATTTGCCTTTCCCTAATTGTTAGTGAGGTTGAACATCTTTTCATGTATCTATTGGCTGTTTCTATGTCTTCTTGGGAGAAGTGTCTGTTCAAGTCTTATGCTCACTTTTAGATGTTGTTTGTTTGGTGTTGAGTTTTACCAGTTGAAAGATATCAAGTTAAGGGGTCTTAATATATGCGGTGACCAGAGAAGATATGACTTTGGGTGGTGGGAACACAAAGCAGTACATAGATGTTGTAACATAGAAACACACCTGAAACCAATATTTTCATATGAACCAGTGTCAGCCCAATTAATAAAGTATAAAAATAAGCAAACATGAAATTAATAAATAAGAAACTAAATATAATGAATGTTCAAACATGTTCCAGCAGTAAATGCCATTTTACTAAAATACTTCACAGAAGATGTGAGCATTCTACATAGTAATTCACCTGTGTATTACTTCAAAGATTGAAACATATTCCAGTTGTAATGTGTGTATTAGATTATGAAATAACCTAAAATCAATACATTTGTACTTGCAGTTTTCAAAGTCTATTGAGAAATGTCCAGTTTTAGTGTTTGAAAGAGGTTTGCATTGCTTAAACCTCTAGTGAAGTTTATGTACACACATAGAATGATGTATTCATAGAGTATTTGGAAGAACATTTTAGCACAAACTATAACTAATACATGAAAATCTTAAATAAGTAATGTGTTCTAACGTGTCTTTACAGTAAAGGGCTTTACATGATAACACTAAACAGAAGATAGGAGCTTTTTACAGAATAATTTACCTGTGTATAATCAAAGATTTATTTGAATATGTTCCACATATTTAATACATGAATTAGTTTATGACATAACATATATTTAATACATTTGGACATGCTAATAGCAAAGACTATGTAGAAGTGTTGTTTTAATGTTTCAATAAGCCTTGAAGGTTTTAAAACTGGAGTAAAGACTTTGAACACTAGAGAAGGATGTTTACAATCCAGACATGAAACACTGTTTTAAGCACAGTTCTGATTACCAAATGAAACATGTACTAACTATGCAAGCAATGCAAAACATGCAACTTATGTAAATATTATAACATTATAGTACTTCATGGCAGATTTTTGCAATGTACAGAAGACTTCTCTTGTGTATTTCTTAAGATTGAAACATACTCCAAATAACGTGTGTATTATTCAAAGACTTAACATAAAATCAATACATTTGTAAGTGGTAATAGCAAGCCAATAATAGAACAGTGTAGTTTTAGGGTTTCAACGAGCAGCTCATAGTTTGAAACTTGATAGACCATTAGAAAATTTATTTTTAAAAAAGGAGGATTTAGTAAAGATTTAAACAAACCTTAAAATTAATAAATTAGAAACTATATGATGAATGTTTAAAAGTGCTCCCCAATTGAATGCTATTATATTAAAATACTTTACAGAAGATATAAGCAATCTATACAGTAATTTACCTTTGTATTACTTCAAAGATTGAAACATATTTCAAAAAGTAGTAATACATGAATTAGTTTATGAAATAATCTAAAATCAACATATTTCTACATGGTTCTTGCAAAGGTTATTGAGAAAAGATTAGTAATAATGCTTCTAACAGTTTTGAATTGTTTAAAACTCTAGCTAAATTATGTACAGTGTTAGAATTATGTATACATAGAATATTTGGATACATTGATTTTAGTAAAAACTATAGGTACTACATGAAAATCCTAAGTATGTAATCAGTGTTCTAACATGCTCTTTCAGTAAATGGCTTTCCTTGATAATACTAAACAGAAGACATGAGCATTTTACAGAGTAATTCATCTGTGTATTATCAAAGATGTATTTGAATATGTCCAAGATAGTGCATGAATTATGACATATAAATTCAATACATTTGTACATGCTACTTTCAGAGTCTATTAAGAAAAGTCTAGTTGTTTTGTTTCAATGAATTTTGCACTATTTAAATCTCTAATGAATTTTGTTTATACTCAGAATGATTTATACATGAGTATTTGGATACACTATTTTTAACACAAGCTATAGCTACTACATGAAAACCCTTACTATATAATAAGTGTTCTAACATGCTCTTTCAGTAAATGGCTTTACATGATAATGTTAAATGTAGATAAGAGTATTTCACAGAGTAATTCACCTGTGTATTATCAAATATGTATTTGAATATGTTCCGGATAGTTAATGCATGAATTAGTTTTTGTCAGAATATAAATTCAATACGTTTTTCCATGTTTCTAACAAAGACTGTGTAGAAAAGTGTAGGTTTACTGTTTCAATTCACCTTGAATTGTTTAAAACTGGAGTGAATTTTCTGAACACTCATAGAAAAATTTATACTATACAGATATGAAACAAACATTTTTTAACAAAATTATGGTTACTAAGTATAACACTTATGTAAACAATGTAGTGACACACACCTTTTGTAAATATCATTTCATTACAATACTCCACAGAAGATATGAGCATTCTGCACAGATCTTGTGTATTTCTTCAAAGATTGCAATATATTCCAAATAATGCATCTATTATTCTAAGACCTAACATATAATCAATACACTTGTAAAAGGTAATAACAAACCAATGTATTGAATCAGTGTAGTTTTAGGGTTTCAATGAGCAGCTTATTGTTTAAAACTTGATTGATCTTTGTATATTAATTTACACCAAGAGGGACTTTGGGTGAGATTCAAACAAACACTTAAATTAATAAATGAGAAACTAACTATATAATGAATGTTTGGACATTCTCTCCCAGTAAATGCCATTATATTAAAATACTTCACAGACAGCAGCCACATCTGGCCTGCCTGCTTCCTTAACTCCTTGATGAGGCTGTACTACCTTGATATGGTGCCCAGAGCCGGCCTACCAACCTCCTTGACCATGTGCCTCCCACCTGCAGTGTCTTCCTGATGTGGTGCCCATGGCTACCCTGACTGCCATCTTGAGGGTGTCTCACTGCTCTTCTGCTTGCCTGTTTGCCTGCCTCCATGACAGGGTTGCAAGGCAGATGTCCTTACCTGCTTGCTTACTTGCCTCAGTGAAGGGGTCCCAAGGCTGGCCTGCCTGCCAGCCTGCCTCCTTGACAAAGTCACAGGGCTGACCTGAGGCCTCCTTGCCAGGGGCGCCCATGGCCAACTTGAGTGCCAACTTGAGGGGGTCACACTGTTGCCCTGCCTGCCTGCTTGCCTGCCTCTGTGATGGGGTTGTACAGCAGGCTTGCCTGCTTGCTGTGCCCTTTGATGAGGTGTGAGACCTGCTTACCTTCTAGCCAAGCACACACCCTTGGTGGGGCACTCTCTGCTTACCAGCTGGCCTGCCTGCTTGCTGTGTTACCTTGACGTGGTGCATACAGCCTTCCTGTTTGCTTGCCTGCTGCACCTTCTTCACAAGACCTGTAAGGCCTGCCTGCCTGCATTTCCAACTCCTTGATGCACTGTGACCAACATGCCTGCTTAACTAGCTACAACCTTTATGTAGTGTTCCTGGCCCTGCTATTGCTAATGGACCTGTTGCCTTGGGAATACCAGAAAGGAAGCCTTGTTCATGCCCTGCAGTCCTGACCTGGTAGCCTTGGACAACAGGCACAATAAAATCAGGTGGCAAAGAAACAACACCCAAATGAAAAAATGAAAAAAAAAAAAAAGGAGAAATCACTAGAAAACAAACTGGATGAAATGGAGGCAAGCTATTTATCAGATATACAGTTCAAAATAATGATTACAAGGGTGCTCAGACAACTTAATAAGAATCAATTGGAAATGAAGGGTGTCATAGCTGAAATAAAGAATACACTGGAAGGAATCAACAGTAGATTAGAAGAAGCTGAGGATTGAATCAGTGAATTAGAATACAGGGTAGGAAATCACACAAAATCAGAGCAGCAATTAGAAAAAAAATTTAAGAGCAAGAAAAGCATTCAAGGGAGCTTTGGTAAATCATGAAATGTAATAATATCTACATCATAGGGGTACCAGAAAGGGAAGAATCCAAGCAAAGTTTAGAGAACTGCTTGAAGAAGTCATAACAGAAAACTTCCCTAACCTGGTGAAGAAAAAGGTCACTCAATTTCAGGAAACAGAACCCCAATCAAAACAAATCCCAAAAGACCCACATCTAGACACATCATAATTAAAATAGCAAACATTAAAGTTAAAGAAAAAAACTTAAAAACACCAAGACAGAGACAAAAATTTACATTAAAGGGATCACCCATTAGACTGACAGCTGATTTCAATGCAAACACTCCAGGCTAGAAGAGAATGAAGTGAAGTTTTCAAAGGAATGGAAAATAAGGGACTGAACCGAAGACTACAATATCCAGCAAGGTTATCATTCAAAATTGAAGATAAAATAAAGAGCTTCACAGACCAAAAAAATAAAAAATAAAAAGGCCGAAGGAGTACCTTACTACCAAACCAGCACTCCAAGAAATGCTAAAGGGGCTGGTGTAAGAAGAAGAAGAAAGAATGACAATAAATAAGTACCTATCAATAATAACCTTAAATGCTCTAATCAAAAGACATAGGGTTGTTAAAATGGATAAGAAAAATGACGTATATATATGTTGTCTATAAGAGACCCACCTCAAAACAAAGGACACACACAGGAAAAAAACGAAAGGATAGGGAAAAAAAAATTCTATGCAAATGAAAATGAAAAAAAAAAAGCTAGGGTAGCAATACTCATTTGTAAAATAGACTTCAAAATGAATACCATAGTGAGAGATAATGAAGGTCACTGCATAATACTAAAGGGATTGATTCAAAAAGAGGATATAACCCTGATAAACATATGCATCCAATATAGGAGAACCCAATGTATATAAAAACCTATGGAGGACTTTAAGGGAGAGATTGTAAGCAATACAATAATAGCAGAAGAATTTCACATGCCACTGATATCAATAAATAGATCTTCTAGACAAAAAATCAACAAAGACAAAGGGATCCTAAATGGCACACTAGATCAGATGGAATAAATTGACATTTACAGAACATTCTACCCCAAGACATTCTCAAAGATAGACCACATGTTACTACACAAAACAAGTCTCTACAAGTTCAAGAAGATTGAAATCATATTAAGCATCTTCTTAGATCACAATGGCATGAAATTAGAGATTAACTACAGTAAAAACACTAAAACCCAGGGGATCAGTGTGCCTGCAAGGAGGGAATTGTGCTTTCCTAGTGAAACAAAGGTTTTAATGGCAGCCACTACAGGCATCTTTCACACAGAACGCTGACCATAGGAAAGGCAGTCCCAGAGTGTGTGGCTCCCAAATAGAAAGGGTCCAGAGGACTGTATTGAGCAGTCACATACAGACCCTTTGCCTTCCTATAAGGCATTGTGTAGAATCCCAGAAAACATTCAATCTCTGTGGCACGGGGAAGTGGTAAAGAACCCTAATGCTGCCAGAGACCTACTGGAGCATCCTGTGGGGTGGGTCAGGTATCCAGCCCCCTGAGTTCCCAGTGGGGTGATTCTGGAATTTTTGACCCATCCTGAAGGGTGCTTGGATAGCAAATGAGGAGCTGCCTCAGCTTTACTGAGGTAAGCTGTGCAGGGAAGCTCAGTGGGGCTGACTTTGTGACCCTTCCTGCTTGGTTCCAACATGTAGGGGCAATGGGACCTTGAAGGGAAGGTTCTCTGCCTGTGTGCTGCTTTGTCCATTTTTGAGTTTTTGATTGCTGAACAGGCGTCCACCTTCCTGGCTTGCATTGGGGAGACCAACAAAAGCTAAGATTTGTGTCTGCATAGTGGAGAGTTTGAAATGAACATCCTGTGAGATAAGCCAACCAGATATGGGAAAGGAAGGGTGAAGCACGCTTACCTCTCCTGCAGGCTAGGAGCACCACCTCTAACAGAAAGGGGTTGGTTTAGCTCAGTGAAGTCCCAACTATCCTCTGCAAGGCACAGTCCTGAGGGGGAAGGGAAAACAGTTCCTTGCTGGGGACTGGAAAGGCAAAGGTCTCACTGGAATGTTTTTTAATCAAACTAACTGAACCCAGGCTGCTGAAACTGACCATACAGAAAAGGCAACAGACTGAGGCAAATCTGAAACTGCAGCAGGCCATTGTATGGGGAACTAGAATTGGAGGATAAGGTAGAGGCTGAGGAGTTGGTTTTGAAGCAGAGACTAACTTCCCCACAGTGAGTACCTAACAGCGAATCCTCTAAGTGAAGGGAGTAATATTTTGTGTTACACTAGCCATCCTGCACCTTAGAGACTCTTCAGAAGACTCTGGAGTAAGACCAGGAAACCACAAGGGAGAGGCAAAATAGCTGACAAGTGGAGGTGGTCCACAGAGAGCCTCAGATCAGCCAAGTACTTAAGGACACCAGAGCCAAACTTAGGCATCTCCTGACATTGGCTGATAACACAAGTACCTCCCAGGAGAACGGAAATCAACATACAAAACAGTGAGCTTCAGACAACACAAGCTGCCCAAATGAAACTCACCTGATTGACTTTTTTTCCCCCTTAGGAAAAAGAGAAAAAAAATTTTAATTAAAAATTATTTTTAATTTTTAAATTTTTAATTAATATTTTAAAAATATTTGTTTGCTTTGCTTTTTTGGCTTTGTTTTGTTTTCTTTTTTGTTCTATAATCAAAATTTTATTGATATTCCCTGCTTAATTGCTGGGACATTATCATTATATCCAATAAGTTTACTGCTTTTCTCTATTGTTTCTTCCATATCTCTCATTGGACTGCATCCCTGCCCTGTTTTCTCTCTCTTCTTGCTACATTGGCATAAACTTTACTTTTTCTTTTCTTTTTCTCCCTTCTGTCTTCTTATCTTTTTGGTTGATTGTTTATGTTTGTCTCTTTAATGTATTTTTATTTTTTCATTTTCAACTATTTTGCTATTTCTACTCTTTGTTTTTAGTTTTTTGCTCAGAAGTATAAAAAAAACCACACCTCTGGGTTCCACTGGACATACACTACAAAATTCCACCCCACAGGATTGGGAGACAGCAAACATATCTAATATACAGATACAAAAACTAAAAGTCATCAAAATATGGAAACAAATAAACAACCAAGAAATGAAAGAAAAGGAAAATTGCCAGAAAAAGACTTTGATGAAATGGAGTTAAGCATGTTATCAGAAATAGGGTTCAGAGTAATGGTTATAAAGATGTTCGAGGAAATTAATGAGAACAAGACACTTAGCGGAAAGGTCAAGGAATTTAGTGAAAAAATGAAAAAAGAGGTAAATGTAATAAGTAAGAATCAGGCAAAAATGAAGAATACTATAACTGATATAAAAAATACCCTGGAAGAATTTAAAGCAGGCTCAATGCAGACTATAGAATAAATAACTTAGAGGATAATGTAGAAAAAACACAATCAGCAGTAAAAAAGGAAAAACACTTAAGAACATGAGGACAGTCTAAGGGAGCTTTGGGACAACATGAGGAGAAACAACATTAGCGTCATAGGGGTGCCAGAGGGGTAGGAAACAAAACAAGGGATAGAAAACTTGGTGGAGGAAATAATGACAGAAAACCTTCTTACACTGGTGAGTGAGAAAGCCACACAAGTTCAGGAAACACAGAGGGATCCAAAAATGAAGGAACCAAAGAGACCCATTCCAAGACACATCATAATTAAATGGCAATGTCAAAGACAAAGAGAAAATATTAAGGGTTGCAAGAGAGGGACAAGCAGTGACCTACAAAGGAACCCTTATAAGGCTAACAGCAGATTTCTCAACAGAAACACTTCAAGCAGGAAGGGAGTGGCATGAAGTTCTCAAAGTAATGGAAAGCAAGAACATGCAACAAGACTGTTTTATCCAGCAAAGTTATCATTTAACACTGAAGAGGAAATAAAGAGCTTCCCAGGCAAAAAAAAGTCTAAAGGAATTCAGCACCATCATTGCAAGAAATGCTAAAAGGACTGTTCTAAGAAAAAGAAGAAATACTGAAAGGTATATCAGCATAAAGTGGAAAAGTGGCATTAAATAAGTTTATAGCAATAGTAATTTAAATGTAAATGAAATAAATGCTCCAATCAAAAGACGTAAGGTAACTGAATGGATAAGAAAACAGTACCCAAATATATGCTGTCTACAACAGAACAACCTGAGAGCAAAGATTCATGCAGGCTAAAAGAGTGAAGGGATGGAGTAAAATATTCCACGCAAATGGAAAGGAAAAAAAGGTGGAGTAGCAATACTTATTTTTGACAAAAAAATACTTCAAAATAAAGACAATATCAAGAGACAAAGATGGTCACAACATAATACTAAAGGAATCAATACAACAAGGGGAAATAACCCTTTTAAATAAATATGAGCCCAATATAGGAGCACCTGAATGCAAAAAAATACTTCTTGGTGGATTTTGAGGTGGTGATCAAAAGCATCACAATCATAGTGGGAGAATTTAACACCCCACTGTCATCACTGAACAGATCATCAAAACTAAAAATCAACAGGGAAATGCAAACCTTAAAAGACACACTAGATCTAATGAATTTAATTTATATTTACAGAACATTTTATCCAAAAACAGCAGAATACACATTCTTCTCAAGTGCACATGGAACATTTTCAAAAATAGACCACATGTTAATACACAAAACAAGTCTCTACAAATTCAAGAAGATTGAAATCATGACAAGCATCTTTTCAGATCACAATGCCATGAAACCAGTAATCAACCACTATAAAAAAACTCAAATGTATTCAAACGTATAAGGCAGATATAGCATATTAATAAATAATGAATGGATTACCAATGAGATCAAGGGAGAAATCAAACACTTCCTGGAGAAAAATGAAAATGAACAAACAACAATCCAAAATCTATGGGGCACAGTGAAAGCAGAGGAAAGTTCATAGCAGTATAAGCATACCTCAAAAAACAAAAGAGCTGTGCTAAACCAGGAAACAACTAAAAGAACAAGAATGAGAACAGCAGGAAAATCCCGAGGAAGTAGAAGGAAGGAAATAATAAAGATCAGAACAGAAATTAATGACATAGAGACTAAAAAACAATATAAAAAAAATCAATGAAACTGAGTTGCTTCCTTGAAAAGGTAAATAAGGTTGATGCATCTTTAGCCAGACTCACTAAGAAACAAAGAGAGGGAACCCAAATAAATGAACGAGGCGATATAACAACTGACCCAACAGAAATACAAAGGATTGTAAGAAAATACTATGAGCCACCAAATTGAACAACATGGGTGACCTGGACAGATTTCTAGAAATATACAATTTGCCAAACTTGAATCAGGAAGAGTCAGAAAATCTGAATAGACTGAAAACAGCTAATGAAATTGAAGCAGTAATAAAAAAAAACTTCCTGCAAACAAAAGTCCTGGACCAGATAGATTTATGGTTGAATTTTGCCAAGCATTCAAATAAGGATTAATACCTATTCTACTCAAACTTTTCTAGAAAATTCAAATGGAAGGAAAACTCTTTTTATGTGGCCAACATCATCCTAATCCCAAAACCAGATAAATACACTGCAAAGAAAGAAAATTACAGGCCAATATGCCTAATGAACATTGATGACAAAATCCTCAACGAAATACTAGCAAACTGGATCCAGAAATACTTTGAAAAGATCATTTACCATGACCAAGTGGGATTTATTCTGGGGATGCAAGACTGGTATAATATCCACAAATCAATAAATGTGATACATCACATAAAGAAAATAAAGGAAAAAAATCATTTGATCATATCAATAGATGCAGAAAAAGCATTCAACAAAATCCAGCACCCATTTTTGATAAAAACCCTCAGTAAAGTCTGAATAAAGGAACATATCTTAATATAATAAAGGCCATATATGACAAACCTACAGCCAACACTATACTCAATGGCCAAAAACTAAAACCATTTTTCTTACAAACAGGAACAAGACAAGGATGTCCACTTTCAACAGTCTTATTCAACACAGTATTGGAAGTCCTTGCTACAGCCTTCAGACATGAAAAAAACATAAAAGGTATCCATATTTGAAAGGAAGAAGGAAAACTGTCATTATTTGTAGGTGACATGATATAGTACATTGGAAACCCTAAGTACTAACTACTACAGCAAAGGACTACTAGATATGATAAACGAATTTGACATGCTGGCTGAATATAAAACTAACATCTGGAAATCAATGGCATTCTTATACACCAACAATTTGTTCTCAGAAAGAGAAACTGAAAACAAATATCATTTAACATTGCAACTTAAAAAATAATATACCTAGGAATAAACTTAAAAAAGGATGTAAAAAACCTGTACTCAGAAATCTACAGGACACTGAAAAAAGAAATAGAAGATGTAAACAAGTGGAAGAATATACCATGTTCATGGATTGAAAGAATTAATATTAAAAAGTCCATACTACGAAAAGCAATTTATAGATTCAATTCAATTCCTATTAAAATACCAACAGCATACTTCATAGACCTAGAGAAATATTCTGATAATTTATATACAACCTAAAAGACCCCTGATAGTTGAAGCCATTTTGAGAAAGAAAAACAGAGGGGAAGGGATAACTTTACTGGATATCAAACTATACTACAAAGCCATTGTCATCAAACAACCTGGTAGTGGTACAATGACAGACATTTAGATGAATGGAACAAAACAGAGACCCCAGAAATAGACCCATGCCACTATGGTCAGTTAATATTTAACAAAGAAGGCAAAACATAGAATGGAGTAAAGACAGTCTCTTCAAAAAGTGGTGCTGGGAAAATTGGACAGATACATGCAAGAAATGTAACTAGATCACCAACTTTCAATACACAAAAATAAACTAAAAATGGATAAAAGACTTCAATGTAACTCGGAATCATAAAAATCCTGGAAGACAATATAGGCAGTAAAGTCACAGACATCTCACTTAGTGAAATTTTCACTAATACATCTAGAGCAAGAGAAACAAAAGAAAAAATAAACTAATGGGAGCACATCAAACTAAAAAGCTTCTGGAGAGGTTGGGAAGATGGCGGCACTGTGAGAAGCAGTAGAGTGCCCCCACCCCAGCCATGGACTCGATCTACTCCTAAAATCCTACGTAGCCAGCTTGGAAAAACCAGAGAAACATACCTGAGTGGACGGAGTGCAAGTGGGGAACACTGAAGAAACATCAGGGAGTATGGTAAGAGAGGGGGCCTGTAAGAAAGGAGAGTTCCCCCTGAAGCCTGTGCTGGGCTCCAAGCCCGGAAGCTTGGAGGCTGCAAAGCTCCCTCCCCTAGGGAGGATGGACTGGCCTCCAAAAGCGGGGATCTCACATCCAGAGAGACAAGAGGGGGTGGAGGACCCCACACACAAGGCAGAGGGAACCAGGGAAGTGGTGAGTCCGCGAGGAGGAGATGGTGCCTTCCTAGGAAACAAAGCCTCTAATGGTGGACGGCGCCTTCCTAGAGAAACAAAGCTTCCAGTGGCGGCTGTGACCAGCATCTAATGCTTGGGGTGCAGACCATAAAGAAGGCTGTCCCAAAGTGTGTGGCACCCAAGTGGTAAAGGGCCAGAGGATGGCGCTGAGCAGCTACACACGGGCACCCTCTGCCTCCCTATAAGGCATTGTGTTGAGCCCCAGAAAGCACTGAATCTGCGTGGTGCAGGGGAGGGGAGGAGCCCTACCGCCCTGATGTCCAGGTGCGGAGAGGCTGGGATCTGCATCTAGCCCTGAGGGTGCCCTCCAACTGTGAGCTCCTGGTGCAGAGAGGCTGGGATCTGTGACCAGCCCTGAGGGGAGCCATGGTGGCAAGTGAAGCCACCCCACCTTTGCTGAGACCAGCGGTCTGGGGAGCTGCGTCGAGCTGACTTTGGGTCCCCTCCCTCTGGGTGCTTTGGCATGCAGGTAGCGGGACTTTTCAGGGCAGACTTTCTGCCTGTGTGTTGCTTTGTGCATTTGCGAGTTTGATCTCAGAACTGGCTAACACATTCCCGTGTGCACTGCATGGACAGACCAGCAGAGGCTGGGATTGGGGTCTGCACAGTAGACTGTCTGAAGGGTGGGCCTGGTGCGACCAGCCAACCAGAGCTAAGAAGGGAGAGGTGGAGCCCGCCTGCCTCTCTTGCAGCCAGGAGCACCACCCCCAACACAAAAAGGGTGGGTCCAGCTCATTGAAGCCCCAGACACACCCACAGGGCACAGTCCTGAGGAGGAAGGGAGAGCAGCTCACAAGAGAACATTATAACAATAAGACTCTCAGGGACTGTTGTTTGGGAACTGAAGGAAAAGCTGAAAACCCCTGCTGGGGGCTGGGTAGGTAAAGGACTCACCAGAATGTATTTTAAATCATACCCACTGAGCCCAGGCTGCTGAAACGAACCATACACAAAAGGCAACAGGATGAAATCAATCTGAAAATGAAGCAGGCCAGAACATGGGGAACTAGAATCAGAAGACAAGGTAGTGACTAAGGAGCTGGCTGTGGAGCAGAGAGTAACTCCCTCACAGTGAGTGCCTGACAGCAAAACATTTAAGTAAGGGAAATAATACCCTGAGCTACACTACCCATCCTGCACCCTAAAGACTCTATAGAAGATTGGAGTAAGACAAGGCAAGTACGGAGTTGCAAAATAGCTTAAAACGGGAGGTGGTCCGTGGAGAGCCTCAGATCAATCATCTACCTAAGGACATCAGAGCCAAACCTAGATGGCTCCTCACATTGGGGTGATACACAAGTACCTCCCAGGAGAACTAAAACCAGCACACAAAACAGTGAACCTCAGACAACATAAGCTGCCCAGAAGAAACCCACTTGATTACTCATTTTCTCTTTTGTTTTTTGTCTTATTTTGATTTTGTTTGGATTTTTGTTTGTTTGTTTGTTTTAATTTTTTGGTTTTTTTTTTCTTTGTGTGTGTTTGTTTTGTTTTTTTTTTTCTCTCTTTCTTTTCTTTTAAGCATTTTGTGTGTGTGTGTGTGTGTGTGTGTGTGTTCTCCCTTCACTCTCCCAGTTCTATTTTCATGTGGGTTGTTTCCATTGTGACTGTCAAGATATTTTGTAAGATACCTCTTATTTCCTGGAAGTTGTGTATTGTCCTGCCTTGCCAGCACCCGTACAATAGCTTACATGATGAGGTTGAGGCTGAGACACAGTTAGCCAACTTGAGAGGAGGGTCTTCCCAAGGACTGATCAATGACAATCTAGACCCAACCACAACAGGAGAACATAAAGAAACCACAAAAGGGAAACCCACAAGAGGGACACTCTTAGAGCAAAGAGCTCAGAAGTATAAGGAAAACACACCTCTGGGTTCCATTGGACCCACAAGGCAATATCCCATCTCACAAGACTGGGAGACAGCAAATATATCTAATATATAGATACAAACACTAAGACCTACCAAAATGGGGAGACAAAGAAACAACCCCCAATTAAAGAAAAGGAAAAATCGCCAGAAAAAGACTTTGATGAGATGGAGTTAAGCAAGTTATCAGAAACGGAGTTCAGAGTATTGATTATGAAGATGTTCAAGGAACTTAAAAAGATACAAGGTGATAAGATTGAGGACCTTAGTGAGGACATGAAAAAAGAGATACATACCATAAACAAAGTTCAGACAGAGATAAAGAATGCTGTATCTGATATCAAGAATGCACTGGAAGGAATTAAAAGCAGGCTCAATGAAGTAGAGGAAAGAATAAGTGACTTAGAAGACAAGGTAGAAAAAAATCACAAAATCAGAACAGCAGAAAGAAAAAACTCTTAAAAAGCATGAGGACAGTCTAAGGGAGCTTTGGGACAACATGAGTGAAACAACATTTGCATTATAGGAGTGACAGAGGGGGAGGAAAGAGAACAAGGGATAAAGAACTTGGTGGAGGAAATAACGACACAAAACTTCCCTAGGCTGGAGAAGGAGAAAGCCACACAAGTTCAGGAAGCACAGAGGGTTCCAAACAAGAGGGACCCAAAGAGACCCACTCCAAGACACATCATAATTAAAATGGCAAATGTCAAGGACAAAGAGAAAATATTAAGGGCTGCAAGAGAAGGACAAGCAGTAAACTACAAGGGAACCCCCATAAGGTTAACTGCTGATTTCTCAACAGAGACTCTTCAGGCCAGAAGGGAGTGGCATGAAGTTCTGCAAGTAATGAAAAGCAAGAACATGCAACCAAGATTGCTTTATCCAGCAAAGCTATCATTTAAAATTGAAGGAGAAATAAAGAGCTTTCCAGACAAAAAAAGTCTAAAGGAGTTTAGTACCACCAAACCAGCATGGGAAGAAATGCTAAAAGGACTGCTTTAAGAAAAAGAAGAAATAGTGAGAGAAAGGTACATCAGCATAAAGGGGAAAATAGCATTAAATAAGTATATATCAATAATAACCTTAAATGTAAATGGAATCAATGCTCCAATCACAAGACATAGGACAGCTGAATCAATAAGAAAACAGGACCCATATATATGCTGTCTAAAAGACAACCTCCTGAGAGCAAAAGATTCACACAGGCTGAAAGAAAAGGGATGGAAAAGAATATTCAATGCAAATGGAAAGAAAAAAAAGCTGGAGTAGCAATACTTATTTCTGACAAAATAGACTTCAAAATAAAGACTGTAACAAGATACAAAGAAGGTCACTGCATAATACTAAAGGCATCTATCCAACAGGAGGAAATAACCCTTGTAAACATATATGCACCCAATACAGGAGCACCTAAATATGGAAAAAATTTCTTGTTGGACATTAAGGGGGAGGTGAACAGCAACACATTCATAGAGGATGACTTTGACACCCCACTGTCATCACTGGAAAGATCATCAAGAGAGAAAATCAGGGAAATAGAAAGCTTAAATGACGCACTACTTCTAATGGATTTAATGGACATTTACAGGATATTTCATCCCAAAGCACCAGAATACACATTCTCCTCAAGTGCATATGGAACATTCTCAAAAATAGACCCAATGTTAGGGCACAAGGCAAGTCTCTACAAATATAAGAAGATTGAAATCATATCAAGCATCTTCTCAGATCACAATGCCATGAAACTAGAAATCAACCACTATAAAAAAACTCAAAAATATTCAAACACATGGAAGCTAAATAGCATGTTATTAAATAATGAATGGGATACCAATGAGATCAAGGAAGACATCAAACACGTCATGGAAAGTAACGAAAATGAACAGACAACAACCCTAAATCTATGGGACATGGCAAAAGCAGTCCTGAGAGGAAAATTCATAGCATTACAGGCCTATCTCAAGAAACAAGAAAAAGATCTAATGAACCATCTAACACAACTAAAAGAACTAGAACGAGAACAGCAAGAAAAGCCCCAAGAAAGTAAAAGGAAGGAAATAATAAAAATCAGAGCAGAAATTAATGACATAGAGACTAAAAAATAAATACAAAAAATCAATGAAACCAATAGCTTGTTCTTAGAAAAGGTAAGAAGATTGATGCACCTTTAGCCAGACTCACTAAGAAACAAAGAGAGAGGACCCAAATATATAAAACAGAAATGAAAGAAGAGATATAACAACTGACCCAACAGAAATACAAAGTATTATAAGAATATATTATGAGCAACTATATGCCAACAAATTACACAACATGGGGGAAGTGGACAAATTGCTAGAAGCATACAACCTTCCAAAACTGAATCAAGAAGAGGCAGAAAATCTGAATACGTCAATAACAACTAAAGAAATTGAAACAGTAATTTAAAAAACTCCCAGCAAACAAAATTCTGGACCAGATGGATTTACAGGCGAGTTTTACCGAACATTCAAAGAAGAATTAACACCTATTCTATTCAAACTATTTCAGAAAATTCAAGAGGAGGGAAAACTCCCAAACTCTTTTTATGAGGCCAGCATCATCCTAATCCCAAAACCAGATAAAGATACTACAAAGAAGGCCACTATACCTGATGAACATAGATGCTAAAATCCTCACTAAAATACTAGCAAACTGGATTCAGCAATACATTAAAAAGATCATACACCATGACCAAATGGGATTTATTCCAGGGATGCAAGGATGGTACAACATCAGGAAATCAATAAATGTGATACATCACATAAACAAAATGAAGCACAAAAATCCTATGATCATATCAATAGACGCAGAAAAAGCATTCGACAAAATCCAGCACCCATTTCTGATAAAAACTCTCAGCGAAGTGGGAATAGAGGGATCATACCTCAACATAATAAAGGCCATATATGACAAATCTACAGCCAACATCATACTCAAGACAGGGATGTCCACTTTCACCACTCTTATTCAACATAGTACTGGAAGTCCTCGCCATAGCCATCAGACAGGAAGAAAACATAAAAGGTATCCAAACTGGAAAGGAGGAAGTAAAACTGTCATTATTTGCAGATGACATGATATTGTACATAGAAAACCCTAAAGACTCCATCAAAGTACTACTTGATTTGATAAACGAACTTGACAAGGTAGCTGGAAACAAAATCAACATCCGGAAATCAATGGCATTCTTATACACCAACAATGAACTTTCAGAGAGAGAAACTAAAAAAGCAGCACCATTTACCATTGCAACTAAAAAAGTAAGATACCTAGGAATAATCTTAACCAAGGATGTAAAAGACCTGTACTCAGAAATCTATGGGACACTGGAAAAAGAAATAGAGGAAGATTTAAACAAGTGGAAGAATATACCATGCTCATGGATTGGAAGAATTAATATCATTAAAATGTCCCTACTACCCAAAGCAATTTATAAATTCAATGCAATTCCTAGTAAAATACCAACAGCATATTTCACAGACATAGAACAAACATTTTGAAAATTTATATAGAACCAAAAAAGACCCCGAATAGCTGCAGCAATCTTGAGAAAACACACACAAAAAAAACAGAGTGGGAGGGATCACATTACCGGACTTGAAACTATTACAGAGCCACTGTATTCAAAACGACCTCGTATTGGTACAACAACAGGCATATAGATCAATGGAACAGAACAGAGACCCCCAGAAACATACCACACCATTATTGTCAGTTAATATTTGACAAAGGAGTCATGAGTATCCAATGGAGTAAACACAGTCTCTTCAAAAAGTGGTGCTGGGAAAATTGGACAGCTACATGCCAAAAAATGAAACTAGACCACAAACTTTCACCATACACAAAAATAAACTCAAAATGGATAAAAGACTTAGATGTAAGTCACGAAACCATAAAAATCCTGGAGGGAAACAGGCAGTAAAGTCACAGACATCCCACGTAGTGGAATTTTCACTGATACATCTCCTAGGGCAAGAGAAACAAAAGAAAAAAATAAACATATGGGAGTACATCAAACTAAAAAGCTTCTTCGCAGCAACAGAAAACAGCCTCAAAATACAAAGGAACCCCATGGTCTGGGAAAACATATTTGCCAAGAATATATCTGATAAGGGGCTAATTTCCAAAGTGTACAAAGAACTCACATTACTCAGCAAGAGGAAGACAACCCAATTAAGAAATGGGCAAAGACTTGAATAGACACTTCTCCAAAGAGGACATACTGATGGCCAAGAGACACATGAGAAAATGCTCAACATTGCTAATCATCAGAGAGATGCAAATTAAAACCACAATGAGGTATCATTTCACGCCTGTCAGAATGGTTACCATCAACAAATCAACAAACAAAATGTGCTGACAAGGGTGTAGAGAAAAGGCAACTCTAGTACACTGCTGGTGGGAATGCAGACTGGTGCAACCACTATGGAAAACAGTATGGAGGTTTCTCAAAAAATTAAAAATGGAGCTGCCTTTTGACTCAGTGATTCCATTCCTAGGAATATATCCTAAGAATCCTGAAACACTAATCAGAAAGAATATATTTATCCCGATGTTCATAGCAGCATAGTTTACAATAGCTAAGATCTGGAAACAGCCCAAGTGCCCATCAGTAGATGAGTGGGTAAAAAGCTGTGGGATATATACACCGTCGAATACTATGCAGCTGTAAATAAGAATCTCGTACCCTTTGCGACAGTATGGATTTACCTGGTGAGGATTGTGCTAAGTGAAATACTCCAGTCAGAGAAAGACAAGTACCATATGATATAACTTATATGTGGGATCTAATGAACAAAATAAACATGATCAAGATGGATACACAGATATAGAACCATGGAGCAAGTGGATGAATTTCAGAGGGAAAGTGACAGAAATGCGTGGGATTTAGAGAGTAATCAAGAACTTAGATGCATATATACATGACTAATAGACAGAGACAATAGTGTGAAGAACTAGCAGGGGGGTGGGGTGGATGCAGAGTGAAGGGGATCAATGAGTGTGAAAAAGGGAACATATATAATACTTTCAACAATAATGATAAATAAATAAATAAATAAATAAATAAAATACTTCAGAGAAGGTATGAGCATTCTACACAGTATTTCACCAGTGTATTATATCAAAGATTGAAACATATTCCAAAGTGAAACATATTTCAAAGTTTTAATGCCTGTGTTAATATATGAAATCTCCTGAAATCAGTACCTTTGTCCATGCTACATGCAAATTCTATTTGAAAAGGCTAATTTTAGTGTTTGAATGACCAGAGTGCATGTGGGATGCAACCAATTGATGTGTCTGTCTCACATCAATCTCTCTTTCTCTTTGTCTCTCTCTTTTCCTGTCTGTCTGAAGAGCAATGGAAAAATTATTTTCTGATGAGGATTAACAAAAAGAAATAAAATCTTAAGGACTCCACCAAAATAACACTAAATCCAATAAATGAATTTGACAAAGTAGCAGGATACAAAATTAATATTAAAAATTATGTGGTGTTTTAATACAACAATAATGAACTATCAGAAATAGAAACTAAGAAAACAACCTCAATTACAATTGCAACTGCAGCAAAATAAGGTACCTTTGAATTAATTTAACCAAAGAAGTAAAAGAACTGTCCTCAGAAAACTATAGGATATTGAAGAAATTAGGGAAGATATAAACAGGTGGAATCATATCCCTTGTTCATGGATTGGAATAATTAACATCATTAAAATAGCCATACTACCGAAAGCTACCTATAGATTCAGTGCAATTCTTATTAAAGTACCAAAGGCATATTTCACAGATATGGAAGAAATATTCCAAAAATTATGTAAAACCAACAAAGACCAAGAATAACTTCAGCTATCTTGAGAGAAAATAATAGAGTTTAAGGTATCTCAATACCAGATGTCAAACTATATTGTTATGCCATTTAAATCAAAAGGGCCTGCTACTTGCTTAAGAACAGGCATATAGATCAATGGAACACAACAGAAAGCATAGAAATAAATTCATGCTTTTATGATCAATTAACATTTGACAAAGGAATCAAGAACATACAATGGAGTAAAGAGTCTCCTCAATGAATGGTGTTAGGGAAATTGAATAGGTACATGAAAATAAAAAGAACCTATACCAACAACTTACACAATATAGAAGAATGCACTCAAAATTAAGAAAAACACAACAACTTAAATATAAGTCATGAAACCATAAAAATCTAAGAAGAAAGGATAGGCAGTAAAATCTGATATCTCTTGTAGCATTATTTTCACAGATGTATTTTATATGGCCAGGAAAAAAAGACATAATAAACAAATGAGACCACTTCAAACTCAAAAGCCTCTGCAAGGCAAAAGCAACTATCAACAAAATAAAAATGGAACCCACTGTATGGGAGAACCTGTTTGCCAATGATACATTTCATAAGGAGTTAATTTCCAAGATGTACAACTCAACACCAGGAAGACAAAAAATCCACTTTAAAAATGGGCAAAGGACCTGAATAGACACTTCTCCAAAGAGGACATACAAATGACCAATAGACATAAACAAATGCTCAACATCACTAATCATCAGAGAAGTGAAAATTAAACAAAAATGGCCACCATCAATAAATCAGCCCACAAGTGTTGGTGAAGATGTGTATAAAAGGGAACCCTACAGCTTTTTTATCCACTCATCTGTACTGTTCTTAGCTATTGTAAATTGTGCTGCTATGAACATAGGGGTGCATATATTCTTTCTGATTAGTGTTTCAGGATTCTTAGGATATATTCCTAGAAATGGGATCACTGGGTCAAAAGGCAGCTCCATTTTTAATTTTTTGAGGAACCCCATATGTTTTCTATAGTGGTTGCACCAGTCTGCATTCCCACCAGCAGTGTACTAGGATTCCCCTTTCTCCACATCTTTGCCAGCACAAGTCATTTGTTGATTTGTTGATGGTAGTCATTCTGACAGGTGTGAAGTGATACTTCATTGTGGCTTTAATTTGCATCTCTCTGATGATTAGTGTCCTTGAGCCATGGAATACTATGCAGCTGTAAAGAAGAAAGATCTCATACCCTTTGGGACAGTATGGATGGACCTGGAGAATATTATGCTTAGCAAAATAAGCCAGTCAGAGAAGGACAAACATCACATGATCTCATTTGTATGTGGAATACTTAGAACTTAATAAACTCAAGAACAGAATAGATTCAATGACATAGAAGCATAAATCAGACTGACGAATATCAGAGGAATGGAGGAGGGCAGGTGGGGGGAGGGGGAGAGATTAACCATAGAATTTACATGCATATATGCACAACCCAAGGGCACAGACAATGGTGGGGAGAGAGACTGGGGAGGGGGATGGGAAGGGGTGGAATGGGTCATTGTGGAGAAAAAGGGACATCTGTAATATTTTAAATAAACAAACAAACAAAAGAAAGTAACCGTAAACATAAAGACTTTGGTGGGGAAAAAAAGAGAACCCTAGTGCACTGCTGGTAGAAATACAGGGCTCCGCCTTCAGGGAACATATCCTAGGAATCCCTAAACACCCATCAAAAAGAATATATGCTCCCCTACGTTTGTAACAACATTATTTAGAAGAGCCACGACCTGGAAACCGTCTATATGCCCACCAGTATGTTAGTGGATAAAAAAGCTGTGGTATATTTACACAATAGAATATTGTGCAGCTCTACAAAAGAAGGAGCTCTTACCCTTTGTGAAAGCATGGATGGACCTAGAGATTATCATGCTAAGCAATATAAGCCAGTCAGAAAAAGAAAAATACCATACAATCTAACTTAGATGTTAAATCTAATGAATAAAATAAACTGAGAAACAAAATAGAACCAGACAAAACACATCCTTGGAACAGACTGACAGATGTCAGAGATGAGTGTGATGTGAGGAACTAGATTAAGGAGGGTAAAAAGTTTACCCAAAGAACATATATGCATAGCCCATGGACACAGACAACAGTGTGGTGTTGGCTGGAGGGAGTGGGGCCAGGGGCTGGTTGGAGGCAGTCAGGGTAGGGGCAACAGGGGACATGTATAATACTGTCTACAATAAAAGTATAGTAAAGTAAAGAACAAAACACATACATGGAAAACACTGCTCTATTAACATGGGCTGATATGAATATTTTCCACACTACTCTGGGTAAACTGTGCACACAAAAAAGTGTTGCCTGAAAATCTCAGAGCTTGGAAGGAAGCACCGTCTTTCTTTGGTAAATATGCAGGCCATAATTGGGGTGCCCACCGGTCTACCTGGGAAAAGTAGGTGGACGCTACAATAGAAATTTCTTGATCTGATATAGTGACTTAAGTTCACCTGTATGAAAGAAAACAGTTTGCTCAACTTTGAATACAGCCAGCTTTTTAAGGGTTACCTAGAAGCACTTAAACAAGTTCTGCATTCACTACTGTGAAACACCTATGACCTGGAAGACTTGTTAATTCACTCTGCATTAGTGAAAAAGACATTGGCACCAAAGAAAAAAATTGCAACATCGAATGGGGGCCCAGCACCCCCACAGTGAGGAGTGATTTGCAGAAATGCTTTGGGAATCCTGTGCCAGAGGTTAAGTATTGTTAGAACCTCTCCTGGGGAAGTTAATTTCCTGTGCTATTGTGGAAAATCTGTACTTCCCAAGGTCCATCTCCTACCCTTAACAGAGTCCCCCATGCTACTTTGCCAACCCTGTTTTTAGATATTGAAGTCTTAGCTCCTTCATTGGAGAGAGTGTAACTGCACCTATCCAGAGGATCCAGAAATTCTGAAGTATTTCCTGCTGCCACAATTTGGGAGGGGTCCCTTGTCTTGCATTCTGTTATGCAAAGAGCTGAGGTTGAAGTTCTCAGCCATATTGCTTGCCAATTCCAAAGAAATAATCTGAAGGACTGGTTGGAAAAACATTTGTTTATTAGAATTTATATGAATACTAGAGTAAGTCTCCACTACAAAGGCTTTGTTAGAACAGGGTTATATAGATTATAGAAAACAAAGCAAACAGGGCATGCCGGGTGGACTTTCTCATGCCTAAGATTTGGAAGATCAAAATGCAGGCTCACATCTGTGAACTGTTTCTTTTTCATCATTCCTTGACTGAGGAGCTAGCCAGACTGCCAAGATCACTCAGTACTCTTACAGATGGCCTTCATTATAAAACTAGAGAGTGGGAGGTGGATTTGGAGCTTAGGAAGACATACCACACATTATATCCCAGCATGTGTACCTTTCTTCTCCACTACTGTACAATATGTCCATTACATCTTCTGCATATAACATGGGGAGGGAGGAGGATAGATGAGACAATTTACCCATATTCTACAGCAACAATATAAGGTAGAACAAAGAAATAAGAGACTTATACATATTAGTATCAGAGTATATAAAGCTGATCACTAGACCCAAGACAACTTTCCAAGCCATGTTGAGATATGATCATTCTGTTATTTTGACTGGATTTGTGTTGCTAGGCCACCCAGGAGTAGGAGAGAGGGGCATCATTGAACAAACCAAACAGTGAATCATTGGACCAGAGAGCCACTTTGGTTCATCTCAGAAAGTTGTTAGCTTGCACTGAACTAAGGAGAATAAGATAAATATTTAATAAGCATTGATAGAGGCAAATCAGCACCTGTGGGTAGTACACAGGCTGTTGCTCTATCCTGTGTGAGAATAATGGCTTTTTCAGGTGACCTCCCTGGCCTTCAAAACTATACTTTTTGACTGGTGATGTCCCCCCAGCATAGAATGTTAGCTGTGAAAGGAATACAAATCTGCCAGATAGAAATAATTAAGGTACCTACTAAGTTTCCTAGGTTTATTTACTTGAATACTAGTTGGCAATTTACCAGTTATGGTAGGTTGTATAAGCAAGTTCTAGTCAAGACCCTACCCCCATGAGGCTAAGAAAGCACACTGGCAAGTATCAGTTTGAATTTCCCAAGGCCATGTTAATACATTAGCTCCAGGGTGTACGTCCATGTGTGCTGGCAAAACCAGATTATCTGTTCACCACAAGATTTTTATCTGTTGTTTAAACTTGCACTATCAGTGAAGTGCTCTTATTTGCTTCAGAATCTAGAATGCTGTGGGTTGATCTGTGGGGCTTTTCATTCATGGTTAATACTACGTTTAAGAGTTTTGTGGTCCATCCTTGTAATGACCCTCCCTCAAGATTCAGGGTGTTTTTCAACAGTCCGTTATAACATTCTATCAGTCTACCTCCTGTTGGATTATAAGGGGTCACCACTCGACGTTGTGGCTCTCAGCCCAGACTTGCATATAATGTCCTATAAAATGGGTCTTTCAGTCACTTTCAATAGCATGTGGAGTACCATACATAGCCAGTAGTTTCTGTAAGCCCCGTATCCTAGCCTGTTGATTCACTGTCTTACGAGGAAATGTTTGCATCAAGCTGGTTGTGATATCTAAGCATGTTAGGGCATACCAATCTCCCTCTAACAGTGGTGGAAGGCCTATATACTCTATTTGCCACCTGGTCAGGAGATCTTTTCTTTTTTTATCTCTCTTGTCCTTGCTGGCAAGGGACACGGATGCTGCTTCACACATAGAGAACACTGTTGACAAGCTGTAACAATGTCAGTCATTTTCAGTGGGAGGCCCCAGTCTAACTATTGCATATAGGCCTTTTTGCCCTGCATATTTCATTTTCCTGTGCAACCTTGTAACCAGGTCTGCTGAGGCTGCTTCTAGCCACCAAATGTGAGCTAGTATATCTGCTTCATCATCCTCTGGACATTGTAATGATTGATGCCCTGGGACATGATATAGGGCCACCTCCTTAGTCTGTGTAATAGTCCATATATCAGCCTGCAGGGTTTGTCTCCAAAAGGGTGTGTTGTTGATAGTCTGGTCCTGAGAATGTCATTGCTCTAACTATAAGGTCAGGTCTTTGAACACTGCCAAACTATCTGTATAGATGAATAGTGGATTTGGTTCATGTACAATTCCAAGCAATATAGCCCTTAATTCAGCTCATTGGCTACTACATCATCCCTCATCCTCTATCTAAATGGCTCCCTTGAGGGGCTCATACATAATGGCTTGCCATTTAGGGGACTGTCCTTTACATGCTGCAGAAAGTCCTAAAAATATACCTGTTTTCACTGGCGAAGGGACAATAGGCTCTTCCTCCAACGTCCTTTCAGCATCTGTTTCTGACACGAAGGTGACTGGACCCAGCAACGTCTGCAATTCCTAGCTAAGTGGGGATGTTGAATGGACATGTCTCTGCTGCAGTTAAAACATCCATTTTTGTATAGCTTGTGTCTGTGCTATGCCAGACTTCAGAATATGAGAAACATGCAGCCACACTGTGATGGGGTAGGTGGTCTGCACCATTAAACCAGAGCTTCCAGTTATAGGTTCTGCTTCTTGCATGACTTGATAAGTGGCATAGAATGGTTTATCTATGAGACTTTATCTTCCTTCAGCCCCTTTCCATAACTGGGACCAAAACCCTACTGGGGTGCAGAGCCTCTCCTGTCATTGGCAAAGAACATGCCATCACCTCCTGAGATACATGTACATCAAGTTCTCCAGGTAGGGCAGGATCATAGATACTAAGTGCCTTTACCTGTTGAACTTCTCTTTTTGAGTTCTCAAAAACCTACTGATGCTTCTTCTGCCAATCCCATTGTTATCCTTTCTTTATTAGAGCATACAAAGGTTTCAGTATCTTGGCTAAATGAGGGATAAAGGCTTTCCAACAACCTAGTAACCCAACAAATTCTTACAACATTTTTCAGGTAATAAGGGATAACCTTGTATTTTATCTATTAATAACAGCATTAGGTAATGCTTTTGTCTTACCTAAACAGATAAGACCCCCAAATTGACAGAGAGCCCAGGCCTTTATATTTTGTTGGGTATTACTGCTTATCCTTTTGCTTCTAATTCCACTACCACCTGTTGAATACACTTTTCTAGCGTTTGGAGAGAAAGAGAGATTAGTATAATGTCCCTTTCCAGCTTAACCTCTTCTTGGACTCTGACTAGAGCTACCTTGGTAGATATCTCTGCCTCTGTAGTATATTGCAGTTCCATTAAGAGAGGCAAGGCAACCACCACTACATGTCCTCTAAGTTCCATTCATTCTGTCAGTGGCACCTTCTTCAACACTGATTTCAGAACTGAAGGAAGTTCTGCTTGCATTTTTGGGGCATCCTCATACTCATGCATTGATCCCCAACAATCAACTACAGTTGCCACATCACAGCCCAGGGAGGTCCTTTCCCAACCTGGTGTTTACCTCACTACATTCACACTGCCTCCAATCTTATCTTCACCTGACTTTGACTGTACAAAAATTTCTCTGTAGTCCTGCCAACTATGCCAATTGTTATGAAAAAAGTTAAGTTTGCAGAAGCCAGCTGCATATTGCTTGCTGATTCCAAAGAAATAACTTGAAGGACTTGATTAAAAAACCATGACTTTATTAGGACTTACCTGCACACCATGGGTGACCTGCCTGAGAAGTCTCTACAACAATGCTATTTTTAGTACAGAAAGAAAAGGCAAGAAGGATAACAAATCCAACATGCAGGGTGGACACGTTTGCATGCAAGTTATGTGAAAACAAAACACCGGCTGTTTACAATCAGAGCTCCCATCAGGGAACACGTTCTTTTTGGCTGTTCCATAACTAAGGAGCTGACCAAGCACCCAAGGACCCACAGAACTCTTACAGATGGCCTTCATTATAATCCCACATTGTGAAAGGGGAAGTTGGGACTTGGGAAGGAGCCCATGTTCTCACATACCTAAACACCCACACTAACAAACATTATTTTTCACATTAGGCAACACATGTATCCCATGAGTGAGCCCTTGCTTCAGCCCCCTTGCACTGAGGAAAACTAGGCTGGGTGTGGCTCAGTGGTTGAGCATCCACCCATGCACCAAGAAGTCTCCAGTTCAATTTCCAGTCAGGACACATACCTGGGTTGTGGGCTAGATCCCTAGTGGGTGTCAGGCAGGAGGTAGCTGATTGATGTTTCTCTCTCCTAGAGGTTTCTATTGCTCTCTCCCTCTCCTTTCCACTCTCTAAAAATCAATAAAAAAAAAGAGTTAAAAAAAGAAAAAAGAGAAAAGAAAACCCAGGCATTCCATCGGTAGCAACTGCCCCACAGTTTGTGGCCACAGCAACCTGACCACATGGAGTTCTTTGGGAAACTCCATTCCCCAAAGAGTGTGGCCATGAAGCCATTGGATGCAGTAAAAGCCTCTCTTACCACTTTAAAAAAACCCACACCTGGGGTCGATATCCCAATCTATTAACAGGGGCTGAGGTAAATATTTCCCATGCTACTCTGAATAATTTGTGCACAAGAGAAGCACCCAGCTTACTTTGGTAAATTTGCCACCTAGAGTGGGTTTTCCCACCAGCCAAGCTGGAGAAAGTAACTGGGCACTACAAAAGAAATGTATTGATATGTTATGGTTATGTGAGTTCCCTTGCTTGGAACAGAGAACTTGGCTCAACTTTGAAATTAACCAGCTCTGTAGGACTGCTCCAGAGGCGGTGCAGAAAGTGCTGTATTCACTGTTGTGGAATATCCATGCTTTGGAGAATCAGTTAACTCACTCAAGCATTAATGAAAAATATCCTGGAGTGGCAGAAAAAAATGCAATCCTGAAATGGGGTTTAGACTCCCCACAAGGTAGAGAAATTTACAGGGCTGGGTATATAACCCTATGCCTGGGATAAAGGACTGTTGGAACCTACCTTGGGAGGTTATCTCCTGTGATACTGTGGAAAACCTGCACTTCCCAAAGAAAATTCTTTGCCCTTGACAGGGAGTCCCCCATGATAATTTGTTTAACCTTCATTCAGATTTTGAGGTCGAGCCCAACACTACAAAGTTGAAAACTAAATTTCCAAACAACTAAGAGATGCTGAAAGGCTTTCTGACACCGCATATTGGTAGGGGTGTTATCCCTTGCATTTTCAACAGAGAATCAAGAGCTTAACAGAAGTCCCACACCCACCATTAGGAAACTAAAAAGCTAGGATCAAGTATTATCTGTCCAGGAGGCAGTGGCCACATAATAAAAGCTCCTAAGTCTTTCTGAGCTTAATGGCCAGTCCAGAGTTCTTAGGACACCTGGGGGTGAGATGGAAGCTAGAAAGCTTTAGCTTTCTCAGTAGCTGAATGGATGAGCCCTTGAAAATACCAGGTAATGAAAGATTGCCTCCCTCATTTTTTTTTTTTCTGTTCAGAGCCAGCTAGGCTCTCTCAAAACACACCTCCTGTCACTTCTTCCTCCAATGTGAATTGGCCCAGAATGGAAATTGCTAACAATCAAACAACCAGTGAAAATTAATAACACATTAGCTCAGTGCTGCCAATCTTCAACACAGAGAACCTCAAGCTATATTGCACAAAAAAGTAAAAGTCTGAGCAGAATTGGATTCCTTATATGTTAGTTTATTCCCAAGGTTGACTGTCAAAGCTAGGTATTTGCCTTCTAGCCAGAGCCTAACCAGACCACAAACACCCTGTGCTGTGAAAGCTGCTACTGCAGAATAGCCTCAGAGAGCTTTTTCCAAAGTCTGTTTAACAGCCTGTGCGACTTCTCCCTGTCTGTCTTGCATGGGCATGTTGCTGGACTGTCACTCAGTTTTTATTACTTATCTTTGTATTCCTCTGTTCTCAGTGAGAGTGGTGTATCCCTTTCCCCACTGAGTGCTGTGGGTGGTGTCCTTATGATATGTCAAGAAAAATAATATTGTGAGACTCACATGGGAGGATCAGTGATTTTTATTTGCATGAAATTACATCTCTGTGTTTCTAAAGTTATAGTTCCCTTAATTCAGTCCTGGAGCTTCAGTAGAGATTGAAGCAAAGTCAGTGTACAGAGTTTTCTTTCCATGGTTGAGTTGGGTCCGGTATAACATGAGGTTAGTTGCAGTCCCTTAGTCCACTGTGTATGTGGTCCACATCATCATGGTCCATGTGGGTGAATTCAGGGGAGCAGGAGCTTGAGAGCCCTGCAAGCTAGGAGTCAACCAAGAGCACAGGAGAAAGCCCAAGAGCCCAAGAGCACAATAGTATAAAAGAGGGACTTCCTTTGTCTAGGGAATTAAATAGCCCAAATCTTCCCACTCCTGCTGTGGCTAAGCCCATTCTGGCCAATGACCTCTGCTTTCCAGTGTGACTGACAGCAAGCACTTTTGTAGTGCCCCCAACTTTACTGGGCATGCATCTATCTTCCCTTTGTCCAGTCCCCTCCCCCAGAGATCTACAGGGAATAAACTTATGGCCCCCTGCAAATCTTAAACTGCAGGTTTCTGGCAAAGCTGCCCAAATCACACATCTATAATATATTCAGTCTTTCCTTTGCTCCTTTCCCATTAATAGCTAGGTTAATTACGATAGTATCAACTCTATCTCAATGTCTCTCAATCTCTTTCTCTGTTTCACTTAATCAATTTTTAAAATGTATAAGCCAGCCCCCTTGTTAGAGAACTTGAATTCAAGGCCTTGTTTTTGAGTTTCCATTAGCAGCTCTCACTGTTTTAAAACTTAGCATCTTGGATGTGCCAAATCTCCAAAGCTAAGCAGGTTTAGGAATTCTAATCACTAAGTTAGAAAATCATGTGTGATTGCAGCCTCTTTCAAGGTTTTCCGTTCTTCCCTTTTACCTCCAAACCCTTTTGAACACCTTCCCCTCTTCTGTGGACCAGCCAGACAAAAAAGTAGCCAAAAGAAACGCTGGAAAAAAAAAAGAAAAACACTTGATTGATGCTTCTGGATTCTGTGAACTCCCTGATAGAAAACCAGCAACAGGAAGAAGGAAGATGGCAGCACTGTGACAAGAAGCAGATCGCCCTTGCTCCCAGACATGGACTCCATTTATTATTAAAATACTGGGTAACCAGCTTGGAAAAACAAGAGAAATATACCTGAGTGGATATATTTTGAGTAAGGAGCACTGAAGAAACACCATAGAGCCTAGTAAGAGAGAGGGGGACCATAGAAAGGAAGAGTCCCTCTGAAGCCAGTGTTGGGCTTCGAGATCAGAAGGTTAGAGGCTGCAAAGCGCCCTCCTCTTGGCAGTGTGGGCTGGCACCCAAAAGCTGGGATCCAAACCTGGAACAGAGGATAAGGGAAGAAGAGCTCCTGCAGGGGGAGCAGAGGGAGCCAGAGGAACAGTGTGCCTGTGAAGAAGGGACTGTGCCT
Source organism: Miniopterus natalensis (assembly GCF_054644295.1). NCBI lineage: Eukaryota > Metazoa > Chordata > Mammalia > Chiroptera > Miniopteridae > Miniopterus > Miniopterus natalensis. Next base: position 64,210,965 of record NC_142103.1, read on the forward strand.
TCCCAGTGAAACAATCTGTCTAATAATGGCAGAAAGAATAGCAGTCTTTCACCCTGGGTGCTGACCATGGGAAAGGCAGTCCCACAGTGGGTGGCTTCCCAATATAAATGGAGCAGAAGGCTGTACTGAGAAGCCACCTACAAGAGACTCTCTGCTTTCATGTAAGGCATTGTGTAGAACCCTAGAAAGCATTTCAACTGTGTGGTGCTGGGAAGGGGAAGAGAGCCCTTGCCACTAGAGGGGGACTGGAGCTGCCAGTGGGGCAGATTGGTGGGGCAGATCGGGTCTCCAGCCCCCATACCTGCTTGTGAGGTGAATCGAGGATTTTGACCAGCTCTGAGGGAAGCTGGGATAGCATGCAAGTTGCTGCTCCAGCTTAACTGAGATAAGCTGTGCAAGGGAGCTCAGAGGGGCTAACTTTGTGACCCCTCCTACTTGGTTTTGACATATAGGGGCAACGAGACTTTGAAGGGCAGGTTCTCTGCCTATGTGTTGCTTTGACCATTTTTGAGATTTTGATTGCTGAACGGGCATCTACCTTCCTGACTTGCATTGGGGAGACCAGCAAAAGCTAAGATTTGTGTCTGCATAATGGAGAGATTGAAATGAGCACCTTGTGAGATCAACCAACCAGATCTGGGAATGGAGGGGTGGAGCACGCCTACCTCTCCTACAGGCAAGGAGCACTACCCCCAACAGGAAAGGAGCTGGTTAGATCACTGAAACCCCAGATATCTCCTACAGGTAACAGTCTTGAGGGGGAAGGGAGAAAAACTCACAGGAGGACATTATAAGAATAAGACTCCCAGGGACTATTATAAGGGAACTGGAGGAAAGCTTAAAACCTCTTCTGGGGGCTGGGCAGGCAAAGTGCTCACCAGAATTTTTTTTGAATTGAACCCACTAAGCCCAGGCTGTTGAAACTGCCCATACAGAAAAGGCAACACACTGAAGTCAATCTGAAACTGCAGCAGGCCATTGTATGGGGAACTAGAACTGGAGGATAGGGTAGAGTCTGAGAAGTTGGTTTTGAAGCAGAGACTAACTGCCCCACAGTGAGTACCTAACAGCAAATCCTCTAAGTAAGGGGAGTAATATTCTGAGCTACACTAGCCATTCTGCACCTTATAAACTCTTCAGAAAACTGGAGTAAGACCAGGTAACCACAAGGGGGAAGCAAAATAGCTGACAAGTGGAGGTGGTCCACAGAGAGCCTCAGATCAGCTAACTACCTAAGGACACCAGAGCCAAATCTGGACAGCTCCTGACATTGGCTGATACACAAGTACCTCCCAGGAGAACGGAAATCAGCATACAAAACAGTGAGCCTCATACAACATAAGCTGTCCAGATAAACTTACACGATTGACTTTTTTTTTTTAGAAAAAAGAGAGAAAAGGAAAACTTTTCTTTTTAAATTTTTAAACTGTTTTTAACTTTTTAATTATTTAATTAACTTAAATTGTTTTGATTTGCTGTTTTTTGTGGGTTTTTTTTTTTTTTTGCTTAGTTTTTTTAATTCTTTTATTATCAAGATTTTCTTGATATTCTTTGCTTTGTTCCTGGGATATTATCACTACAAGCAATAACTTTACTGCTTTTTCTCTATTGTTTCCCTCATATCACTTATTGGACTCCCTCTCTGACATTGCTTTAAGTCTCTCTCTTCTTGTTCCATTGGCATATCTTTTTTCTTTCTTTTCTTTTCTCTTTCTCCCCTTATTCCCTGTCTTGTTTTTTGTTTGTTTCTGTTTGCCTCTTCAATTTTTATTTTTCATTTTTCAACTCTTTTCCTATTCCTATGCTATACCCTTAATTTTTTGCTTGCCCCTTTTTACAGAATCTTTCCTCTATCCCTTTTATCTCCCAGTAGCTTCTTTATTTTTTACTATTAGCAATAATATCCTTTCTCTCTCTCTCTCTCTGTTTATTATTATTATTATTATTTGCTTTAGGATTAGTGTTCTCACTTCATTTACCTAATATTACTTTCACTTGGGCTGTTTTCATTGTGATTGTCAATATATTTTGTAAGATATTGTTTGTTTCCTGGCAGTTGGTTGTGTTTTGTTTTGGTTTTTTTTTGCCTTGCCATCACCTATACAACAGCTCACATGACATGGTTGGGGTTGAAACACACAGTTAGCCAGCCTGAGAGGAGAGTCCGCCCAAGAACAGGTCAAAAACAATCTAGACCCAATCACAACAGGAAAGCCCAAAGAATCCACAAAAGGGACACCACAAAAGGGAAACACCTAGAGTAAATAGCTCAGAAGTATAAGAAAAACACACCTCTAGGCTCCACTGGACATACACTACAGAATTGCACCCCACAAGACTAAGAAACAGCAAGTATATCTAATATACAGATACAAACACAAAGAACCATCCAGATGGGAAGACAAAGAGACAACTCCCAAACTAAAAAAAAAAGAACAAATTCCAGAAAAAGACCTTGATGAGATGGAGTTAAGCAAGTTATCAGAAATAAAGTTCAGAGTAATGGTTACTAAGATGTTAAAGGAAATTAATGAGAACAACAAAGCACTTGATAGTAAGATTGAGGAACATAGTGAAAACATGAAAAAAAAGATAAATATCATAAATGAGAGCTAGGGAGAAATGAAGAATAATATATCTGATATCAAGAGCATGCTGGAAGGAATTAAAAGAAGGCTCAATGAAACAGGGTATAGAAAAAGAGACTTAGAAAAAGAGGTAGAAAAAAACACTCAATCAGAGCAGCAAAAAGAAAAACCACTTAAAATGCATGAGGACAGATTAAGGGAGCTTTGGGACAACGTGAAGCAAAACAACATTCACATCACAGGGGTGCCAGAGGAGAAGGAAAGAGAACAAGGGATAGAGAATTTGGTGGGAAAAAACAATGACAGAAAACTTCCCTGTGCTTGCAAGGGAAAAGCCACACAAGTTCAGGGAACACAGAGTTTTCTAAAAAAGAGGGACCCAAAGAGACCCACTCCAACACATATCATAAATAAAATGGCAAATATTCAGGACACAGAGAAAATATTAAGGGCTGTTAGAGAGAGACAAACAGTGACCTACAAGGGAACCTTCCTAAGGCTGACAGCAGATTTCTCAACAGAAACTCTTCAAGCCAGAAGGGAGTGGCATGAAGTTCTCAAAGTAATAAAAAGCAAGAACATGCAACCAAGACTGCTTTATCCAGCAAGGCTATCACTTAAACTAGAAGGTGAAATGAGCTTCCCAGACAATAGAAAGCTAAAGGAATTCATTACCACCAAACCAGCATTGCAAGAAATGCTAAAAGAACTGCTTTAAGAAGAAGAAGAAATATGAAGAAAGGTGCATCAGCATAAAGGGGGAAAAAGGCATTAAATAAGTATATATCAATAGTAAACTTAAATGTAAATGGGAGAAATGTTACAATCAAAAGACATAGGGTAAATGAATGCATAAAAAAACAGGACTAATAACTATGCTCTATACAAGAGACCCACCTGAGAGCAAAAGGTTCACCAAGGCTAAAAGTGAAGGGATGAAATAAAATATTCCATGCAAATGGCAGGAAGATCTAGAGTAGCAATACTTATGTCTGACAAAATAGACTTCAAAATAATGACCATAATAAGAGACAAAGATGATTACTATGTAATATTAAAGGGATTGATCCAACAGGAGGAAATAACCCTTATAAATATATATGTACTCAATATAGGAGCACCTATATATATATAAAAAAATTCTTGGTGGAATTTTTGGGGGAGATTGACAGCAACACAATCATACTGGGGTACTTTTACACCCCAATGTCATCACTGGACAGATAACAAAGACAAAAACCAACAGGGAAACACAGACCTTAAATGACACACTAGATCTAATGTATTTAATTGACATTTACAGAACATTTTACCCCAAAGTGGCAGGATACACATTCTTCTCACGTGCACATGGAACATTCTCAAAACTAAACCACATGTTAGGGCATAAGGCAAGTCTCTACAAATTCAAGAAGATTGAAATCATATCAAGCACCTTTTTGGATCACAATGGCATGAAATTAGAAATCAACCAATATAAAAAAACTCAAAAATATTCACACACATGGAGGCTAAATAGCATGTTATTAAATAATAAAAGGGTTACCAATCAGTTCAAGGAAGAAATCAAACATTTCCTGGGAAAAACAAAAATGAACAGACAACTACCCAAAATCTATGGGACACAGCGAAAACAGTTCTGAGAGGAATGTTCATAGCAATATAGGCATAACTCAAGAAAAAAGAAAAAGCTCTACTAAACCATCTAACACAGCTACTAAAAGAATTAGAAAGAAAACAGCAAGGAAATCTTGGAGGAAGTAGAAGGGAGGAAATAATAAAGATCAAAGCAGAGATTAATGACATAGATGCTAAAAAAAAATACAAAAAACAATGAAACTAAGAGCTTGTTCTTTGAAAAGATAAATAAAATTGATGCACCTTTAGTCAGACTCGCCAAGAAACAAAGAGAGAGGACTTAAATAAATAAAATCAGAAATGAAAGAAGTGATATAACAACTGACCTAACAGAAATACAAAGGATCATAAGAAAATACTATAAACAACTATAGGCCAACAAACTGGACAACATGGTAAAATGGACAGATTTCTAGAAGCATTTAATCTTCCAAAGCTGAATCAGGAAGAATCAGAAAACTTGAATGGGCCAATAACAATTAATGAAATTGAAGCAGTGATCACAAACTCCCAGCAAACAAGTCTGGGACCAGATGGATTTACAGGTGAGTTTTATCAAACGTTCAAAGAAGAATTAATACCTATTCTCCTCAAATTATTCCAGAAATTTCAAGAGGAAGGAAAACTCCCAAACTCTTTTTATGAAGCCAGCATCATTCTAATCCCAAAAACAGATAAACTACAAAGAAAGAAAATTACAAGCCAATATCCCTGATGAATATACATGTTAAAATCCTCACTAAAACAATACCAAACTGGATCCAACAATACATTAAAAAGATTATACGCCAAGACCAAGTGGGATTCATTCCAGGGATGCAAGGCTCCTATAACATCCACAAATGAATAAATGTGATACATCACATAAACAAAATGGACAAAAATCATATGATCATATCAATAGATTCAGAAAAAGCTATCGACTAAATCCAGCACCCAGTTTTGGTAAAAACTCTCTGCAAAGTGGTAATAGAGGGATCATACCTCAAAATAATAGAAGCTCTGTATAACAAACCTACAGTAAACATCACACTCAATGGTCAAAAACTAAAACCATTTTCCTTAAAAGCAGGAAGAGGGCAGGGATGTCTGCTTTCACCACTCTTATTCAACATAGTACTGGATGTCCTTGCCACACTGGTCAGACAGGAAAAAAACATAAAAAGTGTCAAAATTGGAAAGGATGAAGTAAAACTGTCATTATTTGCAGATGACATGATATTTTACATAGAGAACACTAAAGACTCCATCAAAGTACTACTAGATTTGATAAATGAATTCAGAAAGGTAGCTGGATACAAAATTAACACCTGGAAATCGATGGCATTTTTATACACCAAAAATGAACTCTTAGAAAGAGCAATTATAAAACAATACCATGTACCATTGCAACTAAAAAAATAAGATACATAGATAAACTTAACCAAGGATGTAAAAGACCTGTACTTAGAAATCTACAGGACACTGATGAAAGAAATAGAGAAAGATATAAACAAGTGGAAGAATATACCATGTTCATGGATTGGAAGAATTAATATTAAAATGTTTATACTACCCAAAGCAATCTACAGAGTCAATGCAATTTCTATTAAAATACCAACAGCATATTTCACAGAGCTATAACAAATACTCCAAAAATTTATACAGATCCAAAAATGATCCTGAATAGCCTCAGCCATCTTGAGAAAGAAGAATAGAGCAGGGGGGATCACTTTACCAGATATCAAACTGTACTACAAAGCCAGTGTCACCAAAACAACCTGGTAGTGGTACAGTAACAGACGTATAGATCAATGGAACAGAACAGAGACCCCAGAATTAGATCCATGCCATTATGGTTCAGTTAATATTTGATAAAAGGGGCAAGAGCATACAATGGAGTAGAGATAGTCTCTTCAATAAATGGTGCTGGGAAAATTGGACAGGTACATGCAATAAAATGAAACTAGATCACTAACTTACTCCACACACAAGAATAAATTCAAAATGGATAAAAGACTTAAATGTAAGTCACGTAACCATAAAAATCCTGGATGAAAATATAGGAAGTAAAGTTACAGATATCTCACATAGCAGAGTTTTCACTGATACATTTCCTAGGGCAAGAGAAACAAAAGAAAAAATAAGCAAATTGGACTTCATCAAACTAAGAAGTTTCTGCACAGCAAAAAAAAAAAAAAATCAGTCTCAAAATACAAAGGAACCCCATGGTCTGGGAAAACATATTTGCTAAGGATGCATCTGATAAAGGACTAATCTCCAAAATGTACAAAGAACTCATAACTCAACGAGAGGAAGACAAACAATCCAATTAAAAAATAGGCAAAGGATCTGAATAGACACTTCTCCAAAGAAGACATACAGATGAGCAAGAGACATGTGAAAAAATGCTCAACATCGCTAATCATCAGAGAGATGCAATTTAAAGCCACAATGAAGTATCACTTCACACTTGTAAGAATGGCTACCATCATCAAATGAACAAGTGACACATGCTGGCGATGATGTGGAGAAAGGGGAACCCTGGTACACTGCTGGTGGGAATGCAGCCTGGTGTAGCCACTATGGAAAACAGTATGGAGTTTCCTCAAAAAGTTAAAAATGGAACTGCCTTTTCACCTAGTGATCCCACTTCTAAGAATATATCCTAAGAATTCTGAAACACTAACCAGAAAGAACATATGCACCTCTTTTTTCAAAACTGCCCAATTTACAATAGCTAAGATCTGGAAACAGCCCAAGTGCCCATCAGGAGATGAGTGGATAAAAAAGCCTTGGGACATTTACCCCACGGAATACTATACAGCTGTAAAGAAGAAGGATCTCATACCCTTTGGGACTGTATGGATGGACTTGGAAATTATTATAAGCCAGGCAGAGAAAGTCAAACATCACACGATCTCATTTATATGTGGAATCTAAATAACTTAATAAACTGATGAACAAAATAGATTCTGTGACATGGAAGCACTGATGGGACTGATGAATCTCAGATGACAGGTGAGGGTAGGTGGTTAGGGAGAAATTAACCAAAGAATTTGTATGCATATATGCATAACCCAAGGACACAGACAATAGTGTGGTGAGGGACTGGGGGGGTTGATGTGGCCTGGAATGGGTCAATGGGGAGAAAACTAGTAAACTTTAGTCTTTAGTAGACTTAAAATTTTCTCTTTAATATTACAATATATTTATTTATCTCTTGAAGTGAGCTGTCTTCCTAAATTTTTTTGCATATTTTGATATTTAGTTCAAAAGTATATCTTAGTTGTCCTCCAATTCTTTATATTGTAAGCTAAAGTTATTTTTCCTCTGTATTTTCTTACTTTTTGTTTTAGTTAATATGAAGTTAAGGCATTTATTTTAATGTTTTTTATTTATTTTTCATTGCATTTTTTATCACCATTTATTCCTACTTTTTTTAGATACCTGAGAATATGAAGATATCATCATTTCTTCATGATACATTATATCAAACTTTATTTTAACAGTGCAAATGAGCCTCCAAATGTCTAGATGCACGGAACCTTTTAGTAAATGACCTATGACCAGGATCTCCCACTTCCTTCAGGCACTCTCTTTTCACAACTCTCAGAGGGATCTTTCTTATTCAGCTCAGGCAAGTCAGCCCCTGCTTAAAACCCTCAGTGAGTACTCACTGCTGTTTGCATAATATCCCAGTTCCTCAGCTTCCATAAGACTCACCTGCACCCTGAGTATGTGCTTCAGAATTGGAGACTTTGCTGAAAGATGGCACCAGCAGATGCCGGGGAATGCTCTCCGGTATCTCCTGCAGTGTACCTGACTCAGAGAAGTACCAGGACTCCGGGGTCCCCATGGATTTCTCTGGATCCAAAGATGTCTTGACTCATTCAGGTGTTGTGCATATTACTGAGGTGAAGCCTGAGGACAAGGTTGACTATTATTGTAATAATAGGGACAGCAATTCTAAGACTGACAGTGTTCCAGCCCCACAAGGAAGTGAGACAAAACTCTCCTTTCTGCTCCCTTAGCCTGGTGCAGTCACCCCGCTGATGTCTCTGGTCAAGTCTATCTAGCTAAACCATGACTCATGTTGTCAGATCTTCATCACATCTACTTTTTCTTGGAACTGTACTTCTGACAGTGTCACATCATTGTCTTCAATTCAACTATTAGATTGATTTACTGTTGAATATTCTCAGTATGTTCATGTTTTTTACAAGCAGAATTCCCTAGCTCAGACAAAAATATTTCCAAATGGGGACATTTGAGGAGGTCAAATCAGGTTGATTCAGGCCATGCTCAGCCCAGAGTTGAGGAGTGACTGAGACATACCAGTGACCTTTTGGTGCATGGGTCAACCCTCAACCCTTGAGCCACACCAGCTGGGCAAGAGTTCCTTCTTTTTTATAGCAGTGTATTATTCCATTGGGAATGGGTGGAGGTGGGCAAAGGATGGGGAAAAGGGGAGACAACTGCAAAAAAATGTGAACATTTAAAATTTTTAAAAAGAAAATACTTAAGAATTAACCTGAGAAAAAGCACAGTGACAAGTATAAAATATTACAAGAAAATTAAACTTGATATCCTAGTTTGCAGTTTAAAATACCCAGTGTCATTGAGATAACAGTTTTTTCCAAATTGAATAAAAAACAAACTGCAAAATCTTCAGGGAAATATACTATACTTTCAGTAAATGACAAGGCAGAAAATTTCAGCAAACAAATAGAAACTGTAAGAAAAGACATAAATGAAAACACAGCCCTGGAATAATCCTTCTGTAGTTTCATGAGAACTGCCTGACACTGGGGAAGGAGAGGTGAAGAATGTGGATTAAAGTTACAGGAACCACATCAAGGTGAAACAGGGTGAGCAGCTTCAGTTTATTAAGAGACCAGGTGGGGGAGATGCCCTGCTGAGGGCTGAATGGCAGAGTATGGGTGCAGGGAGACTGAGCTGGGTGCTGCTATCTGCTAAGCCTGTGCTGTTACCGGCTCCTAGGGTGATATGTTTGTGATTGTAACCTGACCCACTCTCAGATCTGCCACCTGTTGAGTGAGAATTATGACACAGAGACTCCAAACATAAGGGGGCACAGTGAGATTTCAAAGTTCTTGGCAGTTTTTCCAATGCTTCAAAATGCTTCTTGGATCCTGGATAGTAAATCCTTAGACCCTTCTTTCAAAATCACAGTTCATTTCTGGAACTGCTTCAGCCTATCCTGGAAAGCATGTGAATGTGCCCTGTGATAAATCGGGTGCTGGTAGCCTGATCTGTGGTAGGTATGCAGTGTGAAAATTTTGTATTCCTGACTTTTTGCTTTCTGTGACTGTGACCTCTGAAGGTCTTTGTAGGACCCAGAGCACAGGCCTCCCTTTGCCCAGAACCTATCAGAGATTGTCACACAGAACAGGACCCTGTAAAAGGACACAAAAAATGGTTGAAAAAAAATGTGTATAAAAAGCTGAGTATGAGTTAAGATCTCCCCAGAAACACAACCAAGAGAATAGATCTCCATTTTTATTCCTACCTCTGTCTTTATCTCTATCTTTATCTCTGTCTTTATCATCTTCATCTCTTATTATCTCTCTTTATCTATTTGTTATGCAAAGTGCTGAGGTGCCACAAAACCTCAGTTTACTGTTATTTGATTCCAGAAGAAATAACCCAGAGGACTACCTGTGAAAGACATGTCTTTATTAGGACTTATATATGCACCAGTGGCTGCCACAGGTGAAGTGGAACCTCTAAGTCCTAACAGGCCTGTGGAAGGGCTGCACCAGGAGCCACTTGCCAATGTTATTGTTTTGCTGCCACCCAGACTTTCCCAGCACAAGGTTGCATGGAGTACAGAAAAGAGAGAGAAATATGGCATGCAGTGGAAGTGGGATGGACATGTGTAAGCTCAAAACGTTAGCTGTTTACCATCCAGACTCACATCTACAAGCAGTTTTTCTTTGGCTTTTCTTTTGGCCAGGTTCCCTAGGTCTCACTGTCCCCTTACAGATGACCTTTACTATATTTCCTAGAGGGTGGGAGGAGGAGTTGGAGCATGTTCCTTTTAACCATACATTCCACCTTTCCTTGGAGTAAAATCTGCCCCTTATATCTTCCACATATGTCCCAGGGAAGGAGAAGGATAGGTGAGACATTGGATTTGTATTTTACAGCAACAATATGCAGTAAAGGGATAACAGACTTATTCATATTAGTATCAGAGTACATAAAGCTGACCACCAGTCCCAAGAAAACTTTTCAAATCATGTTGAGATTAGACCATTTTGTCATGTTAACTGGATTTGTTTTCCAAGGCAGCCATGCAGTAGCAGAGAGAGGCATCACTGAACACACCCAATAGTCTGAAACATTGGACCAGAGCCACCTCATCAGCCCATCTCACAAAGCTGTCAGCTTGCACTAAACTAAAGAGAATGAGACAAATGTTTAGTAGGCACCAAGAGAGGCAAATCATCACTAGTGGGTAGTATACAGGCCATTGTTCTATACTGTGTAAGAATAGTGGCTTGTTCTGGTGACCTCTCTGAGCATACCTTTTGACTGGTGACATCTCCTCCAGCCTAGAATATTAGCTGTGAGAGGAGGAATACAAATATGCCAGGTGGAATAGCAGTTGGCCACTTATCAAGTTATGATAAGGCTGTACGAGAAAGCCCTGGGCAAGACCCACACCCCATGGGGCTATGACCAGCAGGTATCAGCTTGAGTTTCCCAGGGCCAGGTTAATTTGCTAGCTCCAGGGTGTATGTCCTGGGATGCTGGCAACAACAGGTTATTCTCCATTCTTCAAAAAGGTCTTATTATAATATCTGTTGTTTGAACTTGCACTCTCAGGGGGGTTGCCCATGTCTGTTGCTGCATGTGGAATGCGGAACATTGATCTGGTTGGGGCTTTTCATTCATGGGTAGTAGTACATCAGAGAGTCTTATGGTCCATCCATGTAATTACCCTCCCTCAATTTTTAGGGCATTTTTAACAGTCCATTATAAAGTTCTATCAGGCCAGCACCTGTTGGATTGTAAGGAAGGTGCATGTGCCATTCAATGTTGTGGCTCTCAGCCCAGTTGTGCACATAATGGCGTGTCCTTGCTGGCAAGGGATGAGGATGCTGCTACACACATACAGAACGGTATTGACAAGCTGTAATAATGTCAGTCATTTCCAGTGGGAAGCACCAGGCTTTAGCTGTTGCTCACCGGGTTTGCTCCCCTGTATGTCTTGTGTAGCCAGGTAGCCAGGTCATCTTATGGGACCTCTTCTAGCCACAGAATGTGAACAATTGTATCCATTTCATCATTCCAAGGACACTGTAGCTGTTAATGTCCTGCAACATGATATAGGGTCACCTCCTTAATCTGTACAACCCTCCATATGTCAGCCCAAATCTTTTTTGTACCTACAGGGGTCTGTTGTTGACAGTCCAGTCCTGGGTATGCTATTTAGGTGGCTGTCTTTTGCATGGGCCATCAGTATACTCTGATTCAGGTGGCACTGGAACTGTACCTGCTTTCACTGGCAAAGGGCCAATAGGCTCTTCCTCGAGTGCCTTTTCAGCATCTTCTTCTCTTATGAAGGTGACTGTCCCTAACAATGTCTGTATTTCCAGGAGATGAAGGGATCTTGAATGGATATGCCTCTGCTGCAGGTAAACACTCCATCTCATTATAGTTGGTGTCTGTGCTGTTCCATATTTCAGGGTAATACATGTTGTTCAGCCACTCCATGATGGAATAGGTGGTCTGCACCTTTGCAGTAGAGCTTCTAGTTATAGGCTTTGTTGCTTGTAGGCCATCGTAGGTGGCATAGAGATGTTCCTTTATTAGGCTGTATCTTTCTTCAGCCCCTTTCTATTCCTGGGACCAAAACCCTTTTGGGATGCAGAGTCTCCCCTTTCGCTGCCAGGGACACCTACCACACCCCCTCCTTGGTTACATATACATCCCATTCCCCAGGTAGGGCTGCATCAAGGATACCAAGCAACTGTACCTGTTTAACAGCCCTTTTGCTTCCTCAGAAGCCTGCTAGTGCTTCTCCTGCCAATCCCACTGTTGTCCTTTCCTTATAAGAGTACATGAATGTTTTAGGTGCACAATTCTACAATACATCTCTGTATACTGCATCGTGTATTCACCAAGCTAAGTCAAGTCTCCTAGTACCATTTACTCCTGTTATACCTTTTTCTACATCCCCCTATTCTTTTCCCTCTGGTAATCACCGTACTGTTGTCTGAGAGATTTTCATTTACAATAGTCAAGATGTGGACTCAGTCAAAGTCAATCTTAAAATTTTCTCATGACATTCAGAGTCTATGAATTTCTCTCTCGAACATAACAGGCTACTCAAAGTCTTGATTAATAAAATCAGTTTTCAATTGTGTCTTGTTATAAAAAGAACAGATTCTCATTGAATTCATGCAGGCAACAATATTGCAATGAAAGTTAAATAATACTCATTAATACTTTTCAAATTCTAGAATATTGAAGTAGGGAGGTAAATATAAATGCTTTGGTATTGCTTACAAAGGTATAATTTACCAAACTCCTCTAAGGAATAAGTAAGTGTCCTTATATCTGGAAAAATATTTTAATCAGCCATATTTTGAAAAAGGTATAAAAACAATAATTGTCTTCAGTTCATTCAGTCCCATATGATAAACCTTTCCCTATCCAGATTACCTGTCAGTATTTCCATAAATCCAGTTTGAAGTTGTGATCTGAAAATTGATTCTCATAAAACACTATTTTAGAATAAGTCACAGTCCTTTCCATGGATCTTTAAGATGAAATATCTTTGCAAATGCCTCAGAATAAAACAGTGGCTGGGAATGATAAAACTTAAAATGACATGGTTATAGTTCTGATTATAAAGCAATTGACAAAGAACTTTGCTTTTCTGTGAAATGTAACATTCCAAGCTGATAATTGGAATGTAAAAGTGCCATATTTTTTTATTCCATGCTGCTCATACAGCCCACAGAGCCTGGGTGGGCAGCACCAATCCCCTCACTGTCCGTGGGACAACAGTGGCTTTCAAGCCATGAAAAGGATTCAAGTTGCTCAAAAGACTCATTTTAAAAAATCCTCTCATTTTACAAGGTGCTTCCATTCCACTGATACCAGGACTGAAAGCAGTCCATTGACCTTTTTTCGAAGTCCCTTCGAAACCCACCTGGTGGTACCCAGGGTTCACATCTCACACCACTTGGAGATTCTTGTCCAAAGTGGAGTGCCCCCCCATTACATTACAAACACCTCCTCCAGTCCATCTTCATCAGCCTTCAACTCTAAGGCAATTTGTCTGTAATGAACACTGCCCCAAAACACCAGTTGTTACGCAAAGTGCTGAGGTCCCAGAAAATCTCAGGGTATTGTTCCTGGATTTCCAAGGAAATAACCCAGAGGACTGACTTAAAGACATGGCTGTATTAAGACTTACATGAACACCTTTGCAGGCAAACCACTGAAGTTTACCACCACACCAGCTGCCACTTGTGAAGCTGAAACACTAAGTCCCATCAGGCCTGTGAACAAGCCACACGTGGGGTCACAGGAAATAGATGCTATTGTTTTGATGCCACACAGACTTTCAAAACACAATGTTTTATAGAGTACAGAAAACAGGAAAACAGGGTTGCAGGGTTAAGACATGGACCTGTATAGGATCAAAAATATTAACTGTTTATAATCCAGGCACAACCAGAAGCAGTTTCTCTTTGGTCTTTCTAGTGGCCAGATCCATAGAACTCACAGTCTGCTTACAGATGGCCTTCACTATATTTCCCACAGGGTGGGAGGGAGAGTTGGAGCATGGGAATGGGTCCATGTTCCCATTTACCATACATTATTATCAATCTCTACTTATCTGTCTATGAGAATTTTTTAAAAATTATTTCACACGATTTTAAAAGCTGGCAAGTTCAGGCCTGCAGTAGTCTGGAAAGTTACCAACCTGGAAAAGGACAAGAAAACATTGTAGTTTAATTCTGAAAGCAGTCTGCTGGCAGAATTTCTTCTGCCTGAAAGAGGTCAGTTTTTGCTCTTTTTAGCCACCCCAGAGATTTGATAATGTCCACTAACATTATGGATTGTAATGTTTTTATCAAGCTAATGACTTAATTATAAGTGAGTTAAAACATATACTCACAGACGACTATTAAAATTTTAACAAATATCTGGGATCCTGTCCTACCTGAGGTCTCACATAGAAGTAACCATCCCAGCTTTTCCCTGTGCTCTGACTGTGGAATAGAATGATGGATGTGACACAATAGTGCCTTAGCTTCATGGCTAAATAAACAGAGTTTCAGGTTGCCTCTATTATGTCCTGACTTCCCCTTGTCCTTCCTGACCTCAAACATGACACAGGTGAATTTTCCCTGATGCTCATGCTCATACAAGCATCCTGTCTCAGCTCTGCTCCTTTTTGGCAGTGTTGACCATGCCCTTTGCACATAGTTCCCTGCATGTCTCCCTGCTCATCAAACTTCTTTCATGAGCTAGACCCCAGGAAAGAATACCAGGACCAACTGACCTGGCAGAGGCAGGAACAATGGATGGAATGGTGTAATTTTCACACATCAGCACTGGTGGTATCTCATCAAAACAGTGTATCCACTGAAAGAACCACATAGTTTTGAATGTAGGTCCTGTTTTTTGGTCTCCATGTCACCTACAACAGAAGCTCTTGATTACAGGTTATGATGAAATTTAACATCACTGACCAGGAAATCCAAAGGTTCTCAACCTCCTTCAGTACACCAGGCCCAGGGAAACGTGAGTGAACCTCGTGAGTGCCCCCCAAACAGTACTAACTATGGATTGACTTTATTACTATTAAATTCTTAGAGTGTTTCCTCATTTGATCAAGTAAGGACATGAGAAACAATTTTGTATCTCAAGTTTTTACAGTCTTCTACCCCCAAACACACACAGGTACAGTCAGTGATTTCTTCTCAGTTATATTCAGATACTGGGGCTCTCACCCCCATTGACTCTCTCAGCACTGCACTCACAAGAGTGGAGTCCAGAGTGAAGCTGCTGCAGGATGATATCTGAGACTATGTTGCTAGCACACCTTTTCTAGAGTCTTGCTGCTTTCAGGGGTCAGCCTGGCTGCTCCTTTCCATCTGGTTGTCCCTGCCTACATTTCCTGCACTTTCTTCACCACAGGCACCCTGACCCCCCCCATCATAAATCTTAGGAGGTTTCAGAGTAGGTGAGAGCAATCATAACAGCAGCAGAGACTCTACATCGAACTGTAGGAACCAGACCCACATGGAAGGATTGGGAAAACATTTGTATGAAGATTTCCTCAATGCTTTCCATAAGGGGAGAAGATAAGAGAGATTTTCTGTAGTTCTTTAACTGGTGGGGCTCAGTTAAAGAAAGCTTGGGAGGTTTTCACCAAGGCATGGACACCACCCATCTCCTTCTGCCTTGCTCACTGCCCAGGTGATTGGCTAGGGAAAACAGGAGAACTGATTATGCAGGACACCTGTGACTACACTTTTTTCTTATATTTAGTGAACATTCTGTGTCCAGTAACCAGAGTTTGAACTTTCTGTGTGGATACCCATCAGTTCTAGGTTCCTGGGCTTAATCTGAGCAAAAGCAGAAAACATCAGTTTCTGTGGGTCAGAAGGTCACACTTTCCTGAACTGGAAACAGTAACAACTTTGGAACCTGTAATATGAGATCGTTCAAATTGAGACAAAAGCCTTAATGCTAAGTGTTTCAGACAGATAAATTCTCATTGAATTCCTGCAGAGTTTCCTGAACAGGGGATTTTTTTTCAGGGCTCTCAAAAGGAATGAAGCCAAACTACAATCTCCTCAATCTATTGCATGAGCTGGGCTTTAGCACAAGGACTCAGGGGATGGTTGTGGCTGGATGGACACATATGTGCATGGAGCGCTCCTCCTCTGGCAGAAGGTGGAGAAGAAAAGGAGGCCTGGCACAGCCCAGCTCCACTGTTGAGAGTAGTAAATCTGTGCACCATGGCCTGGACTCCTCTTCTCTTGGTACTCCTCTCTCACTGCATAGATAGGAACAGGCCTCTGGGACCAGGTCTTAGTTTCCAATTTCTTTCCTTTTTGGTCAGTTTCCTAAGAGGCTTTATTGTGGGGAGCTGTTGTGGCCCCAGGCATGGAGGAGCTGCCTGGGTGAGCTGCAGATGTGCTCTCCTGCTCCCAGGGAGATGTGGGTGAGCTGCTGTGGCCCTAGGCATTGTGCCTGGGTGAGCTGCGAATGTGCTCCCCTGCTCCCTGGGAGATGTGGGTGAGCTGCTGTGGCCCTAGGCACAGTGCCTGGGTGAGCTGCGGATGTGCTCCCCTGCTCCCAGGGAGATGTGGGTGACCTGCTGTGGCCCCAGGCACAGGGGAGCTGCCTGGGTGAGCTGCAGATGTGCTCTCCTGCTCCCTGACCCAGACCTTGAGGCACCAAGGTGATACTAATTTAGCTTGTGGCCATAAATTCTAGAAAGGCTTATTAGGAAGCTGGCCCAGGCCTGAAGGGTTAAGGGACAGTCAAGCCACATACCAAGCCAAGGACTCAATCCTTCCCCAAAAGTTCCCATTAGAAGCCGAGACAAAGATAGTTACCAAGGTCTGAGCTCCTGCAGGAGGCAGGATGTTTACGCTGAAAGTGTGTTTGTGCAGCCTGGAAAGAACTACTTTGTATCGGGCAAGGGGAAGGAATGCGGGGCAGGGTGCTATTCAGCAAAAACAACAGCGCCGGTATAAATTGAGCTTGGAAAATAAACTTGGGGCTGCAGCAGTCACAAGCTGCAGTCCTCCCGATCCCATCTTTTTTGTGTCTGTCTTTTCTCCATCCTCACCCCTTCCTCAGGACTGTTCAACTCTGCCGGCGGGCTCCGGCACTTTATCCTGGCCCTTGCCCAATCTCTGATGAGCATCTGTTTGCAGGTTCCCTCAGCCATCCTGTGTTGACTCAGTGCTCTTCTCCGCATCTCCAGGAACAAGAAGAAGATATACCTGCACCCTGAGCAGGTCCTTCAGCTTTGGAGACTTTGCTGAAAAATGGTACCAGCAGAAGCAAGGAAGTGCTTGCTGGTATCAACTGTGATTTAAATCTGACTCAGAGATGTACCAGGGCTCTGGAGTCCCCAGTGGCTTCTCTGGATTCAGCCTTAACTAACTCAGATGTTCTGCATATCACTGGGCTAAAGCCTGAGGATGAGGCTATTATTGTAAGATATGGGACAGCAACTCTAAGACTTAAACAGTGTTCCAGACATGCATGGAAGTGACTAAAAAATCTTCTCTTGGTTTCTTAGCCTGGTGCAGTCTCCCCTCCTGGTGTCTTTGGGAAAGTTCAACCATGACTTGTGTTTTCAGTTCTTCATCAAACCTACTTTTCATTGGTTCCATACTTCTGACAATGTCACATCACTGTCTTCATTTCAACTAGTAGATAGTTTTTTTTTTTTTGCTCAGAATTCTCACTATGTTCATGCTTTCTACAAGCAGAATTTCCTAGCTCAGAGAAAAAAAATTCCCAATGGGGACATTTCAAGAAGTCAAATAAGGTGGATCCAGTCCATGCCCAAGTCAGAGTAGAGGATATCCTAAGATATGCTTCTGATCTGTGTGTTCTGTTCCAAATTTTGTGATATAAACCACAAGCAGAAGTAAATTTCATTCTATATATTAGCAGTGCACTGTCAAAATTTTAAAAATTAACTGCAATGTCATTTGTAACAACATCAATAGGAAATTCTGAAAATAAAACTGAGGGAAATGTACAGTGAAAAGTGTAAAACATTATAAGAAAATGAAACTTGAGTAGATATGCTAGCTTGTGTTTCCAAACATCCAGTGTCTTTGAGATAGCAGTTTTCCCCAAATTGAATGAAAAAGAAGCTACAAGATGATCAAGTAAAATATACTTTCAATGAAGGCAAAAAAATTAGCACAGAAGTGGAAATGGTAAGAAAATATATAAGTGAAACAGCAGTCCTGGAATAATCCTTCTGTTGTTTCATTAGAACTGCCTGCACCTGGAGAAGAAGGGATGAAGGATGTAGATTTAAGGTTACAAGAACCTAGTCAAGGTTAAGCAGGAAGAGATGCTTCAGTCTCCAAAGAGACAAGGTTGAGAGACGATTCCCTGAGTGCTGACAGGCAGAGTGTGGGTGCAGCGGCCCTGGGCTGGGCACCACTGGCTCCTGAGCTTGTACTGTGACCTGCAATGTGCACCTGGGGTGACATGTTTATGATTGTCACCTTACTCCAAAAAAGACTGTGAGACCTGCCATCTGCTAAATGAAAACTATGACCCAGAGGATCTAAACATAAGGGGGTACCATGTGATTTCAAGGTTGCTGAATGGTTTTCTAAGGTTTACAAATGCTTATTTCATCTTAGATAGAAAACCCACAGACCCTTCTCCCAAAATAGATTATTTCCAGAGCTGCCACATCCTCTCCTGGAAAGCATGTGAATGTGCCCTCTAACAAATCTGGTGCTGATAGCCTGATCTGTGAGGTATGGATAGAAGGCAGGTATGCACACTGAAATTTTATATAGCCAATGGGTAGTACTGTGTCCAGGAGGGAGTGCCAGCACAGTGCACCCACTAGGTTCTGCTGAGCTTAAAAGTAAGGTCAGGCTTCTTGGGAAACCTGGGCCATTTTGAGCCATCAGTAGTTTAATGAAAGAGCCCTTGGAAACACCAGGTGCTGAAAGGCTGCCTCCTTCAGTTTTTCAGCTCAGAACCAGCTAGGATTTCTCAAAATACCTCTTACCTTACCTCTTTCAAATGTGGACTAGCCCAGACTGCAAATTGTTAACAATCAAGCAATCAATGAAAAATATTAGCACACCAGCTAAGGGCTGCTCTAGCCTATTATTTACAGCCCAGAGAACCTCAATCAATATTACACACACACACACACACACACACACACACACACACACACACACACACACAATCTGAGAAGAACTGGACTTCTGAGTCATTGGCTGCCTGTGATGGGGCCCAAGGTTGACTTCCAGTCTCAGGTTTGTTCCCTCTGGCCTGAGCCTAGGCAGAACATCACCACCCTGTGCTTTGAAAAGTTGCCACAGCAGCATAGCCTCAGAGTGCTTTCCCCGTAGTTCTTGTCCCAGCCTGTGTGATTTCTCTTTTAGGTCTTGCACGTGCAGGCTCTTAACCTATCAATCACTCACTCCTTACATTCATCTGTCTCTATCTCTAAATTTCTCAATCTCTTTCTGTTTCTCTCAAGCTTTTATTTATGCATCAGTCAGCTCCTTGATGTATAACTTAAATTCAAGACATTTATTTTTGAGTTCTTGTTAGCAGCCTCAACCATTACACTGGTAGTGCCTGATCTCAGAAACTATGCAGAGTGGAGCCTGGTTAGTACTTGGCTGGAAGACTTTTTGTGATGGCAGCCTGTCTCAAGGTTTATCTCTTTTCCTCTACCTCTAAACACTTTCTGACCCTGCCCCTTCACTGTGGAAAAACCCAGAAGCAAAAATTGGCGAAACAAACCCAAAAAGAAAAAGAAAACAGCAACAACAATTACTCGGGGCCGCTGGATCCTTGGAACAACATAATAGAAAACCACCAACAGAATTTTACCCAAAGGGAAAAGGATTCATTATTATGCATACATCAAAAAATACCGGTCCTGGTAGCACACTACACAAACAAAATTTTCTGCATCTTGCCTTTGTTGGGGTAACCCTTGTACCATGTCTGATTACAAATCCTCATGCTAATGAAAAGTTCCCCTTGCAATTTTGGCAATACTGGTTTCTGGAGGGGGAAACCTTGCTTTAGATCCCTTGTGTTGGGGAGAAAGTCACAGCCACTAATAAGAAAACCCAAGCACTCCAGGAGCAGCACCTCTCCTACAGCTTTCTGGAGACAATGACCCCACCCTTTGCTAATTTGGCATCTTCATGCCACAAAGTGTGGCCATGAAGCTCTGTGCTGCTGTAGAAACCCCCTAATAGTACTTAAAATAATCCGTGCCTAACTGGAATAGTTATAACAGGTCCTGAAGTTAATACCTTTCATGTTACTCTGGGTAGTCTGTGCCCAGGTAAGGTACCCTGCATACTTTGGTGAGTTTGCAACCAAGTGTGGGTGTTCAAATTAGCCAAGCTGGGGAAGTACCTGTCCACTACAAAATAGTTTCCTTGATTTGAGATGGTGATCCCAGTTCCACAGCTTGTAACTAATCCCTCTGCTCAACTTTGAAAGCAGCCATCTCTGTACAGGTTCCCCAGAGACTGTACAGGTGATGCATTCACTACTGAGGAATACCTGTGCTCTGAAGCAGTGTTTACCTCACTCAGGCATTAGTGAAAAATACCCTGGTGCTTCAGAAGGAAAACTGCAATCATGAATTGTTGCCCAGCCTCCTCCCCCATAGTTTGGAGAAATTTACAGGGCTGCTTAGTGAACATTGTGCCTAGGATTAAGGATTGTATGACCCTGTACTAGGGAGGTTAACTCCCCATGGTATTGTAAAAAATCTGCACTTCCCATGGTCCATCCTTTTCCCTTGCCAGGGAGTCTTCCATGCTATTTTGAGTACTCTGAACCCAGATTTTGAGGTTCTAGCTCCTGGACTGGAGAGATGTAGTTCCCATATTTCAAGAGAAACCAAGGATCTTGGGTAACTTCCGGCCCCTACAAATTGGGAGTGAAACCTCTCTTTGCATTATCAACATAAAATCACAAGCTTTATAGGGGCCTTGCCCCAACCATGTTGAAACTGAAGAGCTGGGGTTAGGTGAAAGTCACTAGACAGTTGTATGTGTCTAGGGGGTAGTGCCCACTCACTTTACACCACTAGCTCCCGCTGAGCTTAATGACCAGGCCTGGGTTCTTGGGGCACCTGGTTATGTGATAGATCTAGAAAATTTGGAAATGGTCAGTGGTTGGATGGGAGAGCCTTTGGACATGCCAGGTGCTATAAGTTTGCCTCCCTCATTATTTTTCTCATTGTCAACTAGGCTCTCTCAAAACACCTCTTGGCCCTCCTCCATCTGATATGGAGTTGCTCAGGCTGGAAATTACTGACAATCATAAATCAGTAAAAAGAAAATACACATAAGCTCAGGGCTGCCCTAGACAACCATATCCAATCTAATGAACCACAAGCAGTATTGCACACACACAAAAGAAACAAAATCTGAACAGAACTAGACATCTGATATATTGCCTGCCTGTGCTGGGGCAGAAGCTTGACATCAAGGCCCAGGTTCTTGCTTTTTGGACTGAGGTTAGCCAGAACAGCAGCACTTTTTGTTGTGAAAGTTCCCATGGCAGCATAGCCTCAGAGTGTTTCTTCCAGAGTCTCTGTTCCAGCCTATGTGAATTTCCCTGTCTCTCTTACTTGAGGAGGTTATTAGACTGTGTTAAAAAAAAAAAAAAAAAAGGCATCCAGGAGGGAAGATGGTGGCACTGTGAGAAGCAGCAGAGCTCCCCCTCTCCCAGTGATGGACTCAATTTACTCCTAAAATACTACGCAGCCAGCTTGGAAAAATCAGAGAAACATACTTGAGTGGACAGAGTACGAGTAGAGAGCACTGAAGAAACATCATAGAGTCCAATAAGAGAGGGGAGGCTTAGAAAGGGGGAGTCCCCCCTGAAGCCTGTGCTGGGCTCCAAGCACCGAAGCTTGAAGGCTGCAGAGCTCCCTTCCCTTGGGAGTGCAGACCGGCATCCAAAAGCGGCAATCTCACGCCTGGACCAGATGAGAGGGGAAGGAGTGCCCCGTATAGAGGGCTGAGGGACCCAGGGAAGTGGTGAGTCCGCGAGGAGGGGATGGAATGAATGTTCCTAGGAAACAAAGCTTCTAATGGTGGACGTGACCGGTGTCTAATGCTTGGTGTGCTGACCATAGGAAGGGCTGTCCCAAGGTGTGTGGCGCCCAAGTAGTAAGGGACCAGAGGTTGGGACTGAGCAGCTGCACACAGGGACCCTCTGCCTGTTCTGGCCATCATGGCCAGAAGAATGTAACTAATGAACTAACAGTAAAGGTAGAACAAGATCCCTATTGTACAGGACAAGGCCCAACAAACTAGCCCAATAATTCCCCCCCCTCCCCAGTTCCTACAGAAAGAACAAACCAGTCAAGCTCTAGCCAAGCATAACCCCATTACTCATTGTAAAACATTGTGTTTAAATCGTCCCTTTTATGTTGCTAACAAAAGCAACATAAGCTGTAACAAAAACTGACAATCTAACAAATTCTTGGAAACCCCTTTACCACAGTGCCTTTATAGTTAGTATAAAATGAGAGAAGAACTAAGGGTCAGGGTTGCAGTTCGGCTCTTACATGGGTGAGACGCTGCAACTATAGCTGCTGGCCAGCTAATAAAGGCTCCAAAAATTCAAACACAAACTCTGGTGGTCGTCTGTTGCGGGTCACCCCAGAACATTTGGAGGCCCCAGTGAGATCATTCTGGCCACCGCCGGTGGACGCCCCAGGTGAGGATACTCCAGTCTCTGTCCTGGGTTCCAGGGAAGTGGAGTATCTCCTCCTAAATTTGCGATCTGACCTTGAGAGCCGTCTGGGTCCCCCATGGGGAGGTAAGGACGTGCTATCTGTCTTCTGTTTGGAACGTTCCTCCGTAGGACCGTTGGAGGGCTGGATGCAGTGGAACCTCCAGGTCCAGACTCTCGGCCACGACGGCGGCCGGGGTCTCTGGTGTGTGCCGCCTTAGGGGGGCACCTGTCTTGTCTGTCTGTTTTTCCTTGTGATTGTGTTTGTCAAAATGGGTCAGGGACAGTTGTCTCCATGTGCGCCGTTACAATGTTTTCTCAATAATTTTAAAGATTTCCAACAGTGGGCAGCCAGCTATGGATTTGAAGTAAATGCCTTTGATCTTGAGAAATTCTGTGACCTTGAATGGCCAATATTTGGGGTGGGGTGGCCTCTGAGTAGAACCTTTGATCTGGGTATTGCCTATAAAGTACACAATCAGGTCTATGGGAATCCTGGCCATCCCGACCAAATCCCCTACATTCAGTTATGGGTTGATATTCTCATTGATAGACCCCGTTGGCTAAAAAAGTGCCAGAATTCCGAAAAGAAAATGAGACAGAGACAGACAGTCCTATTAGTGGGACCAAAAGGCAGAGAGAAAGAAAAGAGACCTCCCATTCTGCAGGACGAGGGAGGAGGTGACTTTTCCCTTGTCCATCCTCCTCCCTATGTTCCTCCCCTGCCGGCCGCTGGCCCCCAGCAGCCTCCCTCTCCAGGCTCCATGGGGCCTCAGCCCCGACATCTAGAGACCCCTTGAGCCCTCCCCACACTAGGCAGGGTTCTTCCTATGGACCTAGAGCCCCAGTAACGGAGGGAGATAATTTAGATCAGGTGGCCCAGATTCTCCCCCTACAACAGGCCAGGCCTACAGGGGTAGGAGGCCCTGCTGGGAGGCCCTTTATGGTTTATGTCCCTTTTCCCACCAGCGACCTCCATAACTGGAAACATCAGAATCCCTCTTTCTCTCAGGACCCTCAGGGCCTGATCTCCCTCCTTGAGTCGGTCCTTTTCACACACCAGCCGACTTAGGATGATTGCCAACAACTCTTGCAAACCCTTTTTACTTTGGAGGAGAGAGAGAGGATAAGGGCAGAGGGCCGGAAATTAGTCCTGGGGCCAGATGGTCAGCTGACCACTGACCCTGCTGGACTAGAGGCTGTGTTTCCCAGTGGCCAGCCCACTTGGCCTCCAAATTTGGAACAGGGAAAGGAGGCTCTTGACAGGTCCGACTTAATTTGGACAGAGGTTGAGGAAGAGGCTTTCCAGATGTTCAAGTGAGCTCTGACAAGTGCCCCCACCCTGGTTCTGCCCAATCTAGATAAACCATTCCAACTACATGTGGCAGAAACCAAAATAGTAGCAAAAGGGGTCCTAACTCAAACTTTGGGACCCTGGAGGAGGCCAGTAGCTTATTTGTCCAAAAGGCTAGACCAAGTAGCGGCAGGGTGGCCCGGCTGCCTGAAGGCCATGGCCGCCACTGCGATCTTAGTCAAGGAGGCTTCCAAGTTGACTTTCGGACAAAACCTCCAAGTAATAGCTCCTCATAACATTGAGAGCCTGCTACACAGCCCCTGGAGCACTGTATGTCCAACGCGCACATTACCCAGTACCAAGTGCAACTGCTAGACCCCCGTAGAGTGACTTTCCTGAGGACGGTGGCCCTAAATCCTGCCACTTGCCTTCCCAAGGATGGGACTGGGGGAACGGAGTCATTGCATGATTGTGAGGAAATCTCAACAGCCCTGACTTTGCTGTGGGCAGATCTGACTGACCAGCCCCTTGCCAGCCCGGATGAAACTCTGTTCACAGATGGTAGCAGTTTCATTGGACAAGGTGTCTGGTATGCAGGGGCAGCATTGATCACCCAGAAGGAGGTACTCTGGGCTCAGGCACTCAGCTGGGGGATGTCAGCACAGAAGGCCGAGCTTATAGCTCTCACCCAGGCCCTGAGGTGGGGAAGAAACAAGAGGGTTAACATTTACACAGACAGCAGGTGTGCTTTTGCCACTGTTCACATACATGGAGCTCTCTATAAGGAAAGAGGACTTTTAGCCTCAGCGGGGAAGAATATAAAGAATGGCCCGGAAATCCTAAGCCTCTTGTCAGCCATTTGGGGCTCCACAGAAGTAGCTGTAATGCACTGCAGAGGACACCAGAAAGATGACTCCCCCACCACAAGGGGTAACCGGCTCGCTGACCATATGGCCCGGGAAGTGGCAAAAAGACCAGTGGGGCCTCTAGAAATTTTGGTGACCATGCCAGCACGAAGTTTGGAGTCAGGCCCCACGTATTCCCCGGAAGAGCAGAAAGTAGCCACCCAGCTCGACACGAGGAAGATGGAAGGAGGGTGGCTACAACTGCCAGATGGGAGACTGTTAGTTCCAGCAGTTGTCAGGCAAACTATACTCCAGCAAACTTGTCGGAGCACCCATCTAGGAAGAACAAAGATAGTAGAGCTCCTAGGGAAAGAATACTACATTCCGGGACTACACAAGATGGCCAAAGACATCACCAGACGCTGCCAGACTTGTGTGCAAGGAAATCCAGGGCCTCCAGTGTCGGCCCCTCCTGGCATCCAGTTTTGGGGCACTGAACCGGGAGAACACTGACCACAAAGCTCAGGGCAAGTAGAAAGGATGAATCACACTCTAAAGGAAACACTGGCTAAACTAAAGTTAGAGACTGGCAAAAAGTGGGTCAGTCTTCTCCCCTTCACCCTTCTCAGGACTCGGTGTACCCCATATGTTAAGGAGCTAACTCCTTTTGAGATTATGTTCGGCCAGCTGCCGCCACTCTTTCCCCTGTTGAGGGAAGAGGAAATGACAAAGTTGTCTAACCAACATCTCCTCAGATCCCTACAGGCACTCTAGACTAGCTCTGCAGCCGTGAGGTGCATCGTTCAAGGCATACACCAAGAGGGCCACCCTTCAGACACAGGCCCGGTATCCGCCTGCTCCTCTGGAGACCTGGTCTGGCGAACACCTCTACACCAGGACTAAGGAATCACACAGTGACCCCCGGCGCTGGAGGGGATGCATCACCGAGAACTCCAGAAGACACCGCCGCCCCTGGAGCTCCCACGCCATGGACTCATGAGGACTCTAGAGGCTATGTTTATGTTTTTGAATAAGACTTCCCCAAATATAACCCAGGATTGTTGGTTATGTTTCAACCCTGAACCTCCCTACTATATTGGCATTAGGGCTAATATCTCCATAGGACAGGAGAGCTCACAAATTCGTAACTACTCTATAACGAGCACTCTACCCCCAAGGTTGTGTACCTGGGGACATAAGCCTCAACTTACCTTAGAGGACCTCCAAGGAGCAGGGACTTGTATATATCCAGAGAATTTCTCCCTTCATTCTTCGCCCTATGCCCAGTCCTGTGCCCAGGCCATTACTTTCCCTGTTAACTATACTGATGGTGATTGGACCCTTGTTTACCTAGTTGCCCCAGAAGGTACTTGGTAGGCATGTAATAACGGTTTGACCCTCTGCATTTTCCCTCCTGCCCTACAGTCTATATACCATCCTGGCATATATATCCTAACCCATATTTTACCTCAGGTGTATTATTACTCTGGAGAAGGAAGGCAGGAGCACCTTAGGTTAGAGCTAAGGAGGGTTAAGAGAGCCCCTATCCTTGTGCCGGTACTCATGGGGCTCAGCCTAGCTGGATCTACAGCAGTAGGTACAGCTGCACTAGTAACTGGACAACAAAACTACTGTGAGCTAAGATGTCAGATTGACCAAGACCTCGCCACCCTAGAAAGGTCAGTAACTCAACTTAAGGAGTCTGTAAGCTCGTTAGCAGAAGTTATGTTACAGAATAGAAGGGGACTGGACCTCTTATTCCTCAAACAGGGAAGGCTCTGTCTAGTGCTAGGTGAGACCTGCTGTTTTCACACCAATCACTCTAGTGTCATAAAGGAGAGTTTAAGCCAGCTAAGGAAGCGACTCCTAGATCGGGAGGAAAGGCGTACAGATAGAGAAAACTAGTTTGAAAATTTGTTCAACTGGTCCCCATGGTTAACTACTCTCAACAGTCGCTGGTCTGTTACTACTCCTTATATTATTCTTGATTTTTGGGCCATGCTTTCCTAGATGCCTACTCAATTTTGTGCAGGAAAGGATTCAGGCAGTAAAACTCATAGTTCTCCATACACAGTACCAGCACAATGTAGGTTCAGAAGAAGAGGAATCAAGGATTTGATCCACCCAAAAGACCAGTGGGGAATGTTCTGGCCACCACAGCCAGAAGAATATGCCTAATGATCTAACAATAAAGGTAGAACAAGATCCCTATTCTACAGGACAAGGCCCAACAAGCTAGCCCAGTGATTACCGTCCCCCCCCCCTTGAGTTCCTATAGACAAAACAAACCAGTCATGCTCCGGCCAAGCATAACCCCATTACTCATTGTAAAACATTGTGTTTAAATCGTCCCTTTTATGTTGCTAACAAAAGCAACATAAGCTGTAACAAAAACTGACAATCTAACAAATTCTTGGAAACCCCTTTACCACAGTGCCTTTGTAGTTACTGAGTAAAAAGTGAGGGAAGAACTAAGGGTCAGGGCTACAGTTTGGCTCTCACATGGGTGAGAAGCTGCATCTGTAGCCACTGGCCAGCTAATAAATACTCCAAAAATTCAAACACAAACTCTGGTGGTCGTCTGTTGCGGGTCACCTCAGAACATGCTTCCCTGTAAGGCAGTGTGTTGAGCCCCAGAAAGCACTGAATCTGTGTGGTGTAGGAGAGAGGAAAAGCCAGCCCTGAGCTCCCAGTGGGAGAGGCTGGGATCTGTGACCATCCCTGAGGGACGCTGTGGTGGCCTATGAAGCTGCCCCAGCTTTGCAGAGATCAGTTGTGAAGGGAGCTGCATAGAGCTGACTTTGGGTCCCCTACAGCTGTGTGCCTCAGTGCGTGAGTGGCGGGACCTTGCAGGACAGACTCTCTGCCTGTGTGTTGCTTTGTGCATTTTTGAATTCTGATCCTGGAACTGGCTCCCACCTTCCGGGTGTGCATTAGACTGACAGAACAGCAGAGGCTGGGATTGCTGTCTGCACAGTAGACTATTTAAGGGGCGGTCCAGGTGAGAACAGCCAACCAGAGCTGAGAAGGGAAAGGCTGAGCTCGCCTGCCTCTCCTGCAGCCTGGGAGCATGGCCCCCAACAGGAAAGGGTCTGGTCCAGCTCATGGAAGCCCCAGATGCACCCACAGGGCATAGTCCTGAAGGGGAAGGGAGAGCAGCTCACAGGAGGACATTACAAGAATAAAACTCTAAGGGACTATTGTTTGGGAACTGGAGGAAATGCTGAAAACCCCTGCTGGGGCAGGGCAGGCAAAGAGCTCACTGGAATGTTCTTTAATTGAACCCATTGAGCCCAGGCTGCTGAAACGGCCCATACAGAAAAGGCAACAGGCTGAAATCAATCTGAAACTGCAGCAGGTCAGTACATGGGGAACCAGAATCAGAGGACAGGGTAGGGACTGAGGAGCTAGCTGTGGAGCAGAGACTAACTCCCACAGAGTGAGTGCCTGACAGCGAAACCTCTAAGTAAGGGGAGTGATACTCTGAGCTACACTAGCCATCCTACACCCTAAAGACTCTATAGAAGACTCTGGAGTAAGACCAGGCAACTACAAAGTTGCAAAATAGATGACAAGAGGAGGTGGTCCCCAGAGAGCCTCAAATCAACCATCTACCTAAGGACACCAGAGCCAATCCTAGACAGCTCCTCACTTTGGCTGATACACAAGTACCTCCCAGGAGAACGGAAATCACCACACAAAACAGTGACCCGCAGACAACACAAAGGGCCCAGAAGAAACCCACCTGGTTCACTGTTTGTTTGTTTGTTTGTTTTTCTTCTCTTTTTTCCTTAGGAAAAAGAGAAAGGGAAAAAATCATTTGTTTTTTCTTTTTAAATTTTATAATAATTAAAAAAATTTTAAAAAATTATTTTTTTTCTTATTTTATTTTATCATTTCAAAGAATTTCATTTTGCTTAGCTTGTTTTTGGTTTTGTTTCTCTCTTTTGTTTTGTTTTTTTGCTTTGTTTTGTTTTATCTTTGTTTCTAATATCAAGACTTTCTTAATATTCCTGCTTAATGGCTGGGACTTTATCATTATAACAAACAAGTTGATGGTTTTTCTCTATAGTTTCCCCAAATCTCTTACTGAACTTCCTCCTTGCCAGGACTTTATCTCTCTCTCTCTCCTCTCAATCCATTGGCATAACTTTTTTTTCTTTTTTCTTTTTTCTTCTTCTTTTTCTTCTTGCTTTTGTTTTCCTCTGCTCACTCTTCCTATCTTTTTCTTAGATGGTTAGTTTCTCTTATTCTATTTAATGTATTTTTAGTTTTTCATTTTCAACTATTATCCTATTCTTATTCTCTCCCTTAATTGTTTGCTGGCTCTTCTTTCAGAATTTTTTCTCTGCCTCTATTATTTCCCAGGAGCTTCTCTATTTTTTACATTATAGTTTATGATTATTATTTTCTAAATTTTAGTGACTATTAATGAGAATATACTTCTCTCTCTCAAAGTTTACTTTTCTCTCTTTCTTTTTTAAGCTATTTTTTTCTCTCTCTAGAACTTCTATTCTCAATTCACGCTCCCAGTTCTATTTTCACTTAGGTTGTCTTTCATGTGACTGTGAAGATATTTTGGAAGATACCCCTTGTTTCCTGGAAGTTTAGTTAGGTATTGTCCTGCCTTGCCAGCACCAGTACAACAGCTTACACAACGAGGTTGGGGCTGAGACACACAGTTAACCAACCTGAGAGGAGAGTCCTCCCAAGGACTGGTCAATAACATTCTAGGCCCAACCAAAACAGGACAACCCAAAGAACCCACAAAAGAAGCACCCAAAAAAGGGACACGTCTAGAGCAAAGACCTCAGAAGTATAAGGAAAACACACCTCTGGGCTCCACTGGTCTCACAATACAAAATCCCCACAAGACGGAGACAGCAAATATACCTAATATATAGATACAAACCTACCAGAATGGGGAGACAAAGAGACAACCCCTAATTAAAGAAAAGGAAAAATCACCAGAAAAAGACTTTGATAAGATGGAGTTAAACAAGTTACCAGAAACGGAGTTCAGAGTATGGATGATGAAGATGTTCAAGGAACTTAAAAAGACACAAGGTGATAAGATCGAGGACCTTAGTGAAAACATGAAAAAAGAGATACATACATAAACAAAACTCAGAGATAAAGAATGCTGTATCTGATATCAAGAATGCACTGGAAGGAATTAAAAGCAGGCTCAAGGAAGCAGAGGCTAGAATAAATGACTTAGAAGACAAGGTAGAAAAAAAATCACTCAATCAGAGCAGCAAAAATCACACAAAACACTTAAAAAGCATGAGGACATTCTAAGGGAGCTTTGGGACAACATGAAGTGAAATAACATTCATATTATAGGAGTGCCAGAAGGGAAGGAAAGAGAGGAAGGGATAGAGAACTTGGTGGAGGAAATAATGACAGAAAACTTTCCTATGCTGGTGAGGGAGAAAGCCACACAAGTTCAGGAAGCACAGAAAGTTCCAAACAAGAGGGGCCCAAAGAGACCCATTCCAGGACACCTCATAATTAAAATGGCAAATGTCAAGGGCAAAGAGAGAATATTAAGGGCTGCAAGAGAGAGACAAGCAGTGACCAACAAGGGAACCCCCATAAGGTTGAAAGCTGATTTCTCAACAGAAACTCTTCAGGCCAGAAGGGAGTGGCATGAAGTTCTCCAAGTAATGAAAAGCAAGAATATGCAACCAAGATTGCTTTATCCAGCAAAACTATCATTTAAAATTGAAGGTGAAATAAAGAGCTTCCAGATAAAAAAAAAATGGCTAAAGGAATTCAGTACCACCAAACCAACATGGCAAGAAATGCTAAAAGAACTGCTCTAAGAAAAATAAAGTATAGTGAGAAGAAGGTCCGTCAACATAAAGGGGGAAAATGGCATTAAATAAGATGATATCAATAGTAACATTAACTGTAAATGGAATAAATGGTCCAATCAAGATTCATAGAGTAGCTGGATGGATAAGAAAACAGGAACCAAATATATGCTGTCTACAAGAGACCCACCTGAGAGCAAAAGACACACACAAGCTAAAAGTGAAGGGATGAAATAAAATATTCCATGCAAATGGAAAGGAAAAGAAAGCTGGAGTAGCAATTATTATTTCTGACAAAGTAGACTTCAAAATAAAGACCATAACAAGAGACAAAGATGGTCACTACATATTACTAAAGGGATCAATCCAACAGGAGGAAATAACCTTATAAACATTTATGGACCCAATATAAGAGCACTTAAATATATAAAAAAGTTCTTGTTGGACTTTAAGGGGGATTGACAGCAACACAATCATAGTGGGGAAATTTAACACCTTGCTGTCAGCACTGGACAGATCATCAAGACAAAAAATCAACAGGGAAACACAGACCTTAAATGGCTCACTAGACCTAATGGATTTAATTGATATTTACAGAACATTTCATCCCAAAGCAACAGAATACACATTCTTCTCAAGTGCACATGGAACATTCTCAAAAATAGATTACATGTTAGGGCACCAGGCAAGTCTCTACAAATACAAGAAGACTGAAATCATCTCAAGCATCCTCTCGGATCACAATGCCATGAAACTAGAAATCAACCACTATAAAAAAAATCCCAAATATTCAAACACATGGAAGCTAACAAGCACACTATTAAACAATGAATGGGTTACCAAGGAGATCAAGGAAGAAATCAAACACTTCATGGAAAGTAATGAAAATGAACAGACAACAACCCAAATCTATGGGACATAGTTAAAGCAGCCCTGATAGGAAAATTCATAGCATTACAAGCCTATCTCAGGAAACAAGAAAAAGATCTAATGAACCATTTAACACAACAACAAAAAGAACTAGAATGAGAACAGCAAGATAAGCCTCAAGGAATTAGATGGAAGGAAATAATAAAGATCAGAGCAGAAAGCAATGACATAGAAACTAAAAAAACAATACAAAAAATCAATGAAACCAAGAGCTGGTTCTCTGAAACGATAAATAATATTGATGCACATGTAGCCAGACTCATCAAGAAACAAAGAGAGAGGACTCAAATAAATAAAATCAGAAATGAAAGAGGGGATAAAACAACTGACCCAGCAGAAATACAAAGGATTGTAAGAAAATATTATGAGCAACTATTTGCCAATAAACTGGGCAACATAGGTGAAATGGCCAAATTCCTAGAAGCATAAAACCTTCCAAAGCTGAATTAAGAAGAGGAAGAAAACCTGAATAGGCCAATAACAATTAATGAAATTGAAGCTGTAATAAAAAAACTCCCAGCAAACAAAAGTCCTTGATTAGATTGATTTACAGGCAAGTTTTACCAAACATTCAAAGAAGTATTAACAACTATTCTATTCAAACTATTTCAGAAAATTCAAGAGGAGGTAAATCTCCCAAACTCTTTTTATGAGGCCAGCATCATTTTAATCCCAAAATCAGATAAGGACACTACAAAGAAAGAAAACTACAGGCCAATATCCCTGATGAACATAGATGTTAAAATCCTCACTAAAATACTAGCAAACTGAATGTAGCAATACATTAAAAAGATCATAGACCATGACCAAGTGGGATTTAATCCGGGGATGAAAGGTTGGTATAATATCCGCGAATCAATAAATGTGATACATCACTTAAACAAAATGAAGGACAAAAATCATATGATCATATCAATAGATGAAGAAAAAGCATTCAACAAATTCCAGCACCCATTTCTGTAAAAACTCTCAGCAAAGTGGGAATAGAGGAATCATGCCTCAATATAATAAAGGCCATATATGACAGACCTACAGCCAACATCATACTCAATGGTCAAAAACTTAAACCATTTCCATTAAAAACCGGAATAAGACAGGGATGTCCACTTTCACCATTCTTATTCAACGTAGTACTGGACGTCCTTGTCATATTCACCAGACAGGAAGAAAACATAAAAGGTATCCAAATTGGAAAGGAGGAAGTAAAACTGTCATTATTTGCAAATTACATGATATAGTATAGAGAAAACCCTAACGACTCCATCAAAGTACTACTAGATTTGATAAACGAATTTGGCAAGGTAGTTGGATATAAAATCAACATCCGTAAATCAATGACATTCTTATACACCAACGATGAACTTTCAGAGAGAGAAACTAAAAAAAAATACCATTTACCATTGCAACTAAAAAAAGATACCTAGGTATAAACTTAACCAAGGATGTAAAAGACCTGTACTCGGAAAACTACAAGACTCTGAAAAAAGAAATAGAGGAAGATATAAACAAGTGGAAGAATATGCCATGCTCATGGATTGCATGAATTAATATAATTAAAATAGCCCTACTACCCAAAACAATTTATAACTTCAATGCAATTCCTATTAAAATACCAACAGTATATTTCACAGATCTAGAACAAACATTTCAAAAATTTATATGGAACCAAAAAAGATCCCAAATAGCTGCAGCCATCTTGAGAAAAAAGAACAGAGTGGGAGGGATCACATTACCAGACTTCAAACTGTATTACAAAGCCATTGTAATCAAAACGGCCTGGTATTGGTACAACAACAGACATATAGATTAATGGAACAGAGCAGAGTCCCTAGAAATAGACCCAAGCCATTATGGTTAGTTAATATTTGACAAAGGAGGCAAGACCATATATTGGAGTAAAAACAGTCTCTTCAATTAGTTGTGCTGGGAAAATTGGACAGATACATGCAAAAAAATGAAACTAGACCACCAACTTTCACCATACACAAAAATAAACTCAATGGATAAAATACTTAAACAGAAGTCATGAAATCATAAAAATCCTGGAAGAAAACATAGGCAGTAAAATCACAGACATCCTATGTAGTGGAATTTTCACTGCTACATTTCATATGGCAAGAGAACCAAAAGAAAAAATAAGAAAATGGGACTACATCAAACTAAAAAGCTTCTTCACAGCAAAAGAGAACAGTATCAAAATACAAAGGAACCCCACAGTCTGGCAAAACATTTGCCAAGGATGTATCTGATAAGGGACTAATTTCCAAAGTGTACAGAGAATTCATACTACTCAGCCAGAGGAAGACAAACAACCTAATTAAGAAATGGGCAAAGGATCTGAATAGACAGTTCTTCAAAGAAGACATACAGATCGCCAAGACACATATGAGAAAATGCTCAACATCACCAATCATCAGAGAGATGCAAATTAAAGCCACAATGAGGTATCACTTTACACCTGTAAATTGGCTACCATCAACAAATCAACAAATGACATGTGGTGGTGAGGATGTGGAGAAAGGGGAACCCTAGTACACTGCTGATGGGAATGCAGACTGGTCCAGCCACTCTGGAAAACAGTATGTAGGTTCCTCAAAAAATTGAAAATGGAGCTGCCTTTTGACCCAGTGATCCCACTTCTAGGAATATATCGTAAGAATCCTGAAACACTAATCAGAAATAATATATGTACCCCTATGTTTATAGCAGTGCAATTTACAATAGCTAAGATTTGGAAACAGCACAAGTGCCCATCAGTAGATGAGTGGATAAAAAAGCTGTGGGATATATACACCATGGAATACTACGCAGCTGTAAAGAAGAAGGTTCTTTTACCTTTTGGGACAGTATGGATGGACCTGGAGATAATTATGCTAAGTGAAATAAGCCAGGCAGATAAAGATGAATACCACATATCACTTATATGTGGAATCTAAAGAACTTAATAAACTGATGAACAGAATAGATTCAATGATATGGAAGCATAGATCAGGCTGACAAATGTTAGAGGGAGGGAGGAGGGTGGGTGGGTGGAGGGGGAGAAAGTATCCAAAAATTTATATGCATATATGCACAACCCAAGGACATGGACAATGGTGGGGAGGGGGACTGCAGAAGGAGTTGGTATGTGGTGGAATGGGTTATTGGGGAGATAAAAGGACATTTGTAATATTTTAAATAAAAAATAAAAATTGAAACAAAAATGGAATCCCAGCAATGGCTATAGAATTGAGACCTAACATTTTCAGTCAATGAAAAAAGCAATTGAAAACAAAAGCATGTTTAGAAAATGGAGGCCTTCCACAAGGCAACTTTCCAGAGTTAAAAATTAATAAAGTGAAATATTGTAATTGTCTTTGCATTCACTCAAGATTTTTAAATGGGCATAATTTTTATAGAATATAGAAACATAATTAAATGTCACCTTAAACATTGCCTTGAAATTTTTGTCACTGACTCAACATCTTCCCCCAATTTAAAAAAGCTGCAGAGTCTGAGCTACACATTGTACTCTTCAGTTAACATGTGCTTTTGGAGTATTTGGCTCTGATTTTTATCAGAGATACTACACTTACAAAATTAAAAAAAAACATATTAAAAGTATACAAAAGGCAACAGCACCATTATTATCAAAACAGAAAGAGAAATATGTAAATAATATATTTTAATCATAGAAATTATATATTCAGTACATATAATTTAAAA